>NC_047105.1:133605087-133905087 GCF_902500255.1 Thalassophryne amazonica
TCCGTAATTATTGTATGGCCTTGCCTTACAATATAAGGCGCCTTGGGGCAACTGTTTGTTGTGATTTGGCGCTATATAAATAAAATTGATTTGATTTGATTTATTACAATGACAATAAAGTCTCTCTTACCTTATCCCATCTTATCTCTTATCAGTAGGAACAAGACTGAGTACATGTGTGTGAATGAGAGAGAGCCAAGTGGAATAGAGCGGTTTCAAGGAGTACAGGTAGTGAAAGTAGATGAGTTTAAATTCTTGGGGACAAATGTCCAAAGTACTGAAGAGTGTGGTAGAGAGGTGAAGAAGATAGTGCAGGCAGGGTAGAGTGGGTAGAGAAAGGTGGCAGGAGTGAACTGTGTCCAAAGAATATCTGCAAGAGTAAAGGGGAAAGTCTACAAGACAGTAGTGAGACCAGCTATGAACAAGAGGAAGAAGAAGAGCCTTTATTGTCATTATACATACATACAACAAAATTTGTCCTCGTTGCATTTAACCCATTTGAAATACAGTTAGACACAATCCAACACAATCCAATCACTAGGAGCAGTGGGCAGACACAGTCTGGCATCTGGGGACCAACTTCAGATGTAGAGGCGCTGCCTTGGTCAGGGGCAGAGAAAGGAGCAGACCCTAAATAAGTTATGTTGTATGGCTTAGAGATGGTGGCACTAACAAAAAGACAGGAGGCAGAGCTGGAGGTTGCAGAGCTAATGTTGCCATTCTCTTTGGGAGTGACGAGGATGGACAGGATTGGGAATGAACATATCAGAGGGACAGATCAGGTGGGGCGGTTGGGAGACAGAGTCAGAGATGCAAGACTGAGATGGTTTGGGCAAGTGCAGAGGCGGGACCCAGGGTATATAGGGAGAAGGATGCTGAGGATGGAGCCACCAGGCAGGAGGTGAAGAGGGAGGCCAAAAAGGGGGTTTATGGATGTTGTGAGGGAGGAGATGCAGATGGTTGGTGTGACAGATGTAGAGGACAGGGTGAGATGGAAATGATTGACCTGCTGTGGTGACCCCTAACAGGAGCAGCCGAAAGGAAAAGAAGAAGAAGATCATCCTTTTTTCAGTGTTTTTGCTTCATTTAATACGTATAATTTTAGTTCGTGAGCATAAAGCTTGCTTTCTGGTTGGGTCGCCAGTCATATGAAAGTAGAAGTAGAAGGTCATAAGCTTTTCAGAATCACATTACCTGAGCCTGGATTTTTAATTTGAGCCTCAAACATTCCCTCAGGGATGCACCTCTGTGTGTCCCAGACCAGTTAGCATAGTTTTTCATGTTTTTTTAATCTAATTTTATTGGATAGTGGACAAGTTACTTACGCCATGCACAAGAGTTTCATTTCACTCAAATGAAACGCCATTTCAAAGACGTGTAACAGCAGAAATGTTGAGAAGAGACCAATCTCAAGAACCAATACACAAAGAAATTATACTGCAAAGAGTCACAACAAAGACCAGAATCATGAGGAACGGAATATTAAACTGTGATGACAAAGAGTACAAGAGAAAAAACAGAAAGTGCACAGAGGAAAAATGATGCACACAAGGAATAAAGCAAAAGCAATGAGAGCACATCAAACTGAAAATAAACCCAGAGAAAAACCTGTAGCTGCTCCATGTGCCATGAAAAATCAAACAACACGGTCAAACACATGATAGCCAGGTATCATGATAAGAGAAAAGAGGACAAAAAGGTGCAGAGGAAAATACAATGGCATGGGGAAGAATGCAGGAGCAGCAATACAACACAAAAGCAAAGTTAAACCCAGGGAAGAAACATACACAGTCTGCAGTGGAGAATACAACTACCACAGAAGCCACAGAAATAACTTACTTAGAGGAAAAAAACTTACTGAGAGGGAAAAAAAAAACAGTACCAGAGAACAGTTCACTGTGAGGCGAAAGTAACTTAACAAGGAGGAAGAATGACATGAATATTCACCACATGAAGTAATGCTGTCCAACAAAGCATGGACGTGCACGCCAGTGACATGTGACAGTACTGAACCACATGTTGATTCAGAAGAAATTTTACACTAGATGTCCTTTCTGATGCAACTCCAGATGTAAAGGGAAAACGGAGCTCACATTGTCTTGACCCAAAGACCTTCTATTTGGGAGACAAGCATGCTGCTCACTTGCACAGTGGTGCTACTTGTTTGCACCAGTATGCAAGTGATTAGCATGGCAATCATAATCTCATATTGAAATATAATTAAAACTAGCCTGTTGCCCATGGGGATCCACGGGCTGTAGATTGGGTAGTGTTTATAAAATAGGCAGCTGACATTTTTCAAGGATGGTAATAAATTGTGCAAAGTTTCTATAATGACTTGGAATGTGAGTCCAGAATGTAAATATCAGCAGCGCCGCCGTTCGGCATAAGCAGACTACGCAGCCTGCGTGGGGCACCAACCATGTTGCACTAGTTTGCAGGGCCTCCAATTGACTGAAAAATGTGTTGAAATTATTACATTATTACCAGTCATGCCGGTTACTCTAATCTAACCACTTTTTTTTGTAACGAGTAATCTAACGCTTTAATCTTTCCAAATGAGTAATCAGATTAAAGTTTCTTCTCCAAGTCACTGTGCGTTACTATTATTTTTGCATTGTGGGTCGATAGCAGCATTAAACTTGGTCCGTGGGCAGGGGGTCGGGGTTCGACTGAACTGCCCACTTTAAGCGAGCTGTGAGCTTTTCATCAGCTACGACTCGTCCTCACCTTTTAAAGCGCGGTGACAACAGCACACCTGCACTGAGCTTTACAAAGTCATTTTTATGCTTTTTCTCCTTTATTTAGAATTCTGAGCTGAGCTGCTCCGTATCGTCTCGTTAAAAACAGCTGATCCTCCGCGACGTGTCAACAACTAACACTATTTTCCACTCAAATGCACCTAAACTCTCTTTCTGAGGACCACATGATGTGAAAACGCAATAAAACTTTCTTACCTGTAAATCTGGTCATGTTTTCTGCATAAATAATTGTTATCCATTCTTTGTGCTCAAACGCCAAAGCAGGGGCGAATCCAGATGGAATGGGGGCGTGGGGCAAGGATGTGCCCCCCTCCCCCACAACACCCCTAGATTAAAGGTCCAGTTTTGAAGCCGTTTTTTTTTACTACAACTACTAATACTACTTAAAATAATAATAATTTTGACAAGTAAAATGTTTATAGAGAATTTAAATGTTAGAAAAATGTTAGAATTTAATAGTTACATTTATAAACAATGTAAGTTAGAAATTGCAAGTTTTACTGTTACAGTGCTGTCAACAGTTAAATATGAGGTCAAGAAAGATTATTTTACCTTTTATAAAACAAGTATTTATTTTCATTGAAGTCAAGAAAGGGTGACTATAAAGTGAGATTTGGCAAAACAGGTATCATTGTCATGTTGATGTGGCAGAGGGTTGTTGTCAGCAGCTGGGGAAAGTAACTTAAAAAGTAACTAGTAATCTAACTTAGTTACCTTTACAATTGAGTAATCAGTACAGTAACTAAGTTACTTTTTCAAGGAGTAATCAGTAATCAGTAATTGGATGACTTTATCAAAGTAACTGTGGCAACACTGATTATTACATTTCAAAATCAATATGAATTATTTATGAATAGGCCCATCGTTTTTGTCTTTAAACCTTGTGTAGGCCCCTATCCCATTACTTAATTGGGGCAAATTAACAGGTTTTTTTGCCTAATATAAAGCCCCCATCCACCCCCGCCCCGATTCCCTGAAATGGTACAGCCCTGTTTGCGTCTTTCTCTGTTTACTGTGTCACCTAACCAGGGTTGCCAGATGTGACAATTTCCAGTCCAATAAATGCTCAAAAATGCATGGAGGCACTAAATCCTTCGCAATTTGAATTGATTTTTAAAATGTGTGTGGCAATTCTATACAAAAAACTCATCCAGTGCCATATTTTTACCCTAAACAAACCAATTGGATGGGAAAACACCCAATCTGGCAACCCTGCACCTAACTGAAGTAGCACTGCTAGCCCACATTCGATTCTGACACAAGATGACAAGTTGCCACTATGCCACAATTAAACAATGAAGCGACAGCAGGAGTCTGGAGCTGAAAAATGGAGGAAAAAGAAACAAAAAGATGATGCCCGTGCATCCCTTGCTGGTAAGTACGTGTTAAAGTTTTCAATTGTTTTGATTACTTAATGTTCAGTGGTGCTGCTTAAGCTAGGTTGCGTTGGCTTTGCTGATTTGATGTAGCTTTAAATGCTAAACTTAAACGCTTTAATAAATAGTAACAGTTTGAGTAGAACTTTTGTGTGTGTGTGTGTGTGGGGGGGGGGGGGGGGGGTTCTCTTGTATGGGGGTGGGGGGGGGCCTCCCTGACCAGTTATGCTTAATGCCTCCAAAACCTTAGCAGCGACCCTGAATATCAGTGTCCATTGTTCAGTGTTGTTAGCTAATATATGTAGCTTCTCTAAAAATATAAGTCCTATCAACGTTCAGCTTTGGCACCGTTCATCCTTGACCCAAACAGCAAATGTCAGCTCTCCCCAGTTTGTGTGTGGTTAAAATTTGCACGCATGCACAGCTGTTTGTCTTTTCTGTATTCTGCTGTACACAGGTGCTTGAAATTTAATAAACAGAGACTGTGGTGGAAGACATTAAAAACACTGCACATTTCATTTATGGTGCTACCATAACATTTAACTCATGCATGGTAAGGTCAGCACAACAGTTATCTAAACTAACCAACAGAAACACAAATAAATAACACTAACAAGACTGTTAAACTAACATGAACCACAATAACAACATTTAAAACCCCAAAAGGCAAATGTCAGCTCTCCACAGTTTCTCCGTGATCACAGTCATTCACTGTGTTTTGTCTTTCCCACATTCTGCTGTAAGCCGGTGCTTCTAATTTGAGACAGGCAGAAACAGAGATGGTGGCAGAAGACATCAAACAAATTACAGTTTTCACTGATGGTAATGGCAACATGAAGCTTAACTCACTCACGGTAACTGCAACATGAGACTTAACTAAACTGACTAAACCAATTGAACTACACTCAACAAAAATATAAATGCAACACTTTTGGTTTTGCTGCCATTTTGTATGAGATGAACTCAAAGATCTAAAACTTTTTCCACATACACAATATCACCATTTCCCTCAAATATTGTTCACAAACCAGTCGAAATCTGTGATAGTGAGCACTTCTCCTTTGCTGAGATAATCCATCCCACCTCACAGGTGTGCCATATCAAGATGCTGATTAGACACAATGATTAGTGCACAGGTGTGCCTTAGACTGCCCACAATAAATGGATGGATTATCTCAGCAAAGGAGAAGTGCTCATTATCACAGATTTAGACTGGTTTGTGAACAATATTTGAGGGAAATGGTGATATTGTGTATGTGGAAAAAGTTTTAGATCTTTGAGTTCATCTCATACAAAATGGGAGCAAAACCAAAAGTGTTGCGTTTATATTTTTGTTGAGTGTAGAAAGACACAATAAATCAATAATACAAAAAACTGTTAAACTAACATGAATTACAATAGCAACATTTAAACCCCCAAATGGCAAATGTCAGCTCTCCACAGTTTATCTATGATCACAGTTGCACACTGTGTTTTCAATCAATTCAATCAATCAATTTTTTTTTATATAGCGCCAAATCACAACAAACAGTTGCCCCAAGGCGCTTTATATTGTAAGGCAAGGCCATACAATAATTATGTAAAACCCCAACGGTCAAAACGACCCCCTGTGAGCAAGCACTTGGCTACAGTGGGAAGGAAAAACTCCCTTTTAACAGGAAGAAACCTCCAGCAGAACCAGGCTCAGGGAGGGGCAGTCTTCTGCTGGGACTGGTTGGGGCTGAGGGAGAGAACCAGGAAAAAGACATGCTGTGGAGGGGAGCAGAGATCGATCACTAATGATTAAATGCAGAGTGGTGCATACAGAGCAAAAAGAAAAAGAAACAGTGCATCATGGGAACCCCCCAGCAGTCTACGTCTATAGCAGCATAACTAAGGGATGGTTCAGGGTCACCTGATCCAGCCCTAACTATAAGCTTTAGCAAAAAGGAAAGTTTTAAGCCTAATCTTAAAAGTAGAGAGGGTGTCTGTCTCCCTGATCTGAATTGGGAGCTGGTTCCACAGGAGAGGAGCCTGAAAGCTGAAGGCTCTGCCTCCCATTCTACTCTTACAAACCCTAGGAACTACAAGTAAGCCTGCAGTCTGAGAGCGAAGCGCTCTATTGGGGTAATATGGTACTACGAGGTCCCTAAGATAAGATGGGACCTGATTATTCAAAACCTTATAAGTAAGAAGAAGAATTTTAAATTCTATTCTAGAATTAACAGGAAGCCAATGAAGAGAGGCCAATATGGGTGAGATATGCTCTCTCCTTCTAGTCCCCGTCAGTACTCTAGCTGCAGCATTTTGAATTAACTGAAGGCTTTTTAGGGAACTTTTAGGACAACCTGATAATAATGAATTACAATAGTCCAGCCTAGAGGAAATAAATGCATGAATTAGTTTTTCAGCATCACTCTGAGACAAGACCTTTCTAATTTTAGAGATATTGCGTAAATGCAAAAAAGCAGTCCTACATATTTGTTTAATATGCACTTTGAATGACATATCCTGATCAAAAATGACTCCAAGATTTCTCACAGTATTACTAGAAGTCAGGGTAATGCCATCCAGAGTAAGGATCTGGTTAGACAACATGTTTCTAAGATTTGTGGGGCCAAGTACAATAACTTCAGTTTTATCTGAGTTTAAAAGCAGGAAATTAGAGGTCATTAGAGGACATGTCACTGCACCACACGTCTGGTTGAAAAGAGCCATTTTGAAATCGGTGACACATATTGACTGCTAGGTCCATCCTGTGCAGTAGTTGGTGCTGTGTTACACGAAAAGTTCTAATCATCCTTAGTAGAAGAAGAAAAATGTTTGAGCCAGTTTTGAATTTGAACACATCGACTGAACCACAGACTCCTAGTTACATTGGTGAGTAAACAGCCATTTTCTAATTTTTAAAATTATCCTCATTAAACACAAACTGATGGTAAATCTCTACAGCTTGGTATAAATTAAATTAAAAATATAAAATACAACTTCCTGATGGAATGGTGTAGTGGAGGTTTTTGTTTAAAAAGACCTGAAAGTTCAGCTAATTTGGCCATATTGTGGAGCCCTACTGTGAAGTAGCTGAAAATCTAAATTTACAACAACAAACAAAATTCTTGAAGTAACTCAGCCACATGGGGTGTGCAGCCAGTATATTCTGAGTGATGGTCCCAAGCCCGGATAAATGAGGAGGGTTGTGTCAGGAAGGGCATCCAGCATAAAACAAGCCAACCCAACTATGCAGACTAAGAATTGAATTTCCATACCGGATCGGTCGCAGCCTGGGTTAACAACATCTGCCACCGGTGCTGTTGCCCAACAGGGTGCCGGTGGAAATTGGGCTACTGCTGGGCGAAGACGACGAAGAAGAGGAGGAGAACATTTCCACCAACAGCGGGAGAAGAAGAAAACTAGAAGGGTGGAAATGAGAGTGGGGACTTTGAATGTTGGTATGACTGGTAAAGGGAGAGAGCTGGCTGATATGATGGAGACGAGAAAGGTAGACATATTGTGTGTGCAAGAGACCAAGTGGAAGGGAAGTAAGAGCAGGAGCATCGGCGGTGGGTACAAGTTGTTGTACCATGGTGAGGACAGGAAGAGAAATGGTGTTGGGGTCATTTTAAAGGAAGAGTATGTTAAAATTGTGTTGGAGGTTAAGCGAGTGTCTGACAGGGTGATGAGTGTGAAGTTGGAAATTGAAGGGGTGATGATGAATATCATCAGTGCATATGCCCCACAGGTAGGTTGTGAGATGAAGGAGAAAGAAGATTTCTGGAGGGTGTTAGATGAGGTGGTGGAGAGTGTGCCCAAGCATGAAAGAGTGGTGATAAGAGCAGACTTCAATGGGCATGTTGGTGAAGGGAACAGAGGTGATGAGGAAGTAATGGGTAGATATGGTATCAAGGATAGGAATGGGGAAGGACAGATGGTAGTTGATTTTGCAAAAAGGATGGAAATGGCTGTGGTGAATACCTACTTTAAGAAAATGGAGGAGCACAGGGTAACATATAAAAGTGGTGGAAGGTGTACACAGGTGGACTACATTCTTTACAGGAGATGCAAGCTAAAAGAAATCAGAGACTGTAAGGTGGTGGCAGAAGAGAGTGTCGTTAGACAGCACAGGATGGTTGTTTGTAGGATGACTTTAGGGTAAAGAAGAAGAAGACAGTGAGAGCTCAACAAAGGATCAGATGGTGGAAGCTGAAGGAGGAAGACCGTTGTGTGAAATTTAGCGAGCAGGTGAGAGAAGCACTGGTTGGGGGGGAAGCAATTTTGGACAACTGGAAAAGTACTGCAGATGTGGTGAGGGAGACAGCTAGGATAGTACTGGGTATGACATCTGTACAGTGGAAGGAAGACAAGGAGACTTGGTGGTGGAATGAAGAGGTCCAGGAAAGCATAAGGGGAAAGAGGTTGGCAAAAAAGTTTTGGGATATTCGGAGAGATGAAGAAAGTAGACAGGAGTACAAGGAGATGCAGCGTAAGGCAAAAAGAGAAGTGGCAAAAGCGAAGGAAAAGGCATATTGCGAGCTATACAAGAAGTTGAATAGTAAGGAAGGAGAAAAGGACTTGTACCGATTGGCCAGACAAAGGGACAGAGCTGGAAAGGATGTGCAGCAGGTTAGGGTGGTAAAAGATGCACATGGTAATGTGCTGACAAGTGAGGAGTGTGTGCTGAGAGGGTGGAGGGAATATTTTGAAGAGCTGATGAATAAGGAAAATGAGCGAAAGAAAAGGCTGGACGATGTAGTGAGAGTAAGTACAAGAGATTAGTAAGGAAGAAGTGAGAGTTGCTATGAAGAGGATGAAGAGTGGAAAGGCAGTTGGTCCAGATGACATTCCAGTGGAGGCATGGAAATGTCTAGGAGTGACGGCAGTAGAGTTTCTAACCAGATTGTTTAATAAAATCTTGGAAAGTAAGAGGATGCCTGAGGAGTGGAGACAAAGTGTGCTGGTTCCTATTTTCAAGAACAAGGGTGATGTGCAGAGCTGCAGTAACTACAGAGGCATAAAGTTGATCAGCCACAGCATGAAGTAATGGGAAAGAATAGTAGAAGCTAGGCTTAGAAAACAGGTGAAGATCTGTGAGCACCAATATGGTTTCATGCCGAAAAAGAGCACTACAGATGCAATGTTTGCTCTGAGAATACTGTTGGAGAAGTACAGAGAAGGCCAGAAAGAGCTACATTGTGTGTTTGTGGACTTAGAAAAAGCTTATGAAAGGGTGCCAAGAGAAGAGCTGTGGTATTGTATGAGGAAGTCTGGAGTGGCAGAGAAATATGTTAGGGTAGTGCAGGACATGTACAAGAATAGTGTGACAGCGGTGAGATGCGCAGTCGGAATGACAGTCTCATTCAAGGTGGAGGTGGGATTACACCAAGGATCAGCTCTGAGTCCTTTCTTGTTTGCAGTGGTGATGTACAGTTGACGGATGAGATCAGACAGGAATCCCCATGGACTGTGATGTTTGCAGATGACATTGTGATCTGTAGTGAGAGAAAAGAGCAAGTTGAGTCTAGTCTGGAGAAGTGGAGATATGCTTTGGAGAGAAGGGGAATGAAAGTCAGTAAAAGCAAGACTGAGTACATGTGTGTGAATGGGATGGAGCCCAGTGGAATAGTGCAGTTACAAGGAGTAGAAGTGGGGAAAGTAGATGAGTTTAAATATTTGGGGTCAACTGTTCAAAGTAATAGAGAGTGTGGTAAAGAGGTGAAGAAGAGAGTGCAGGCAGGGTGGAGTGGGTGGAGAAAGGTGGCAGGAGTGATTTGTGACCGAAGAATATCAGCAAGAGTGAAGCGGAAAGTTTACAAGACAGTAGTAAGACCAGCTATGTTGTACGGCTTAGAGGCGATGGCACTAACAAAAAGACAGGAGGCAGAGCTGGAGGTGGCAGAGCTGAAGATGTTGAGATTCTCTTTGGGAGTGACAAGAATGGACAAGATTAGGAATGAACATATCAGAGGGACAGCTCAGGTGGGATGGTTTGGAGACAAAGTTAGTGAGGCGAGATTGAGATGGTTTGGACATGTGCAGAGGAGGGACCCAGGGTATATAGGGAGAAGGATGCTGAGGATGGAGCCACCAAGCAGGAGGAGAAGAGGGAGGCCAAAGAGGAGGTTTATGGATGTGCTGAGGGAGGACATGCAGGTGGTTGGTGTGATAGAGGAAGATACAGAGGACAGGGTGAGATGGAAACGATTGATCTGCTGTGGCGACCCCTAACGGGAACAGCCAAAAGACAAAGAAGAAGAAGAAGAAATAAAATTCTTGAAGTGGCAGGGAGTTAAGAGGGATGTTGTTGGGGGGTGGGGGGGTAGGGTTAGATTTTTTTGCCATGCATATGCTCCTCAGAAGCATTTACTGGAAATAACTAAATTACATGATGAGTACTCCTTGCCAGGCATGTAAGATGCAAATAAAGGAAATGCTTAAATGGCAGTGATTAAGAGGGCAGTAGTTGAAGATTTTTGCCATGATTATGCTCTCAGCATATTTACTAAAAATAAAGTGTGACTGTCCTAAATGAGATGGTGAGAACTTTTTTTGCAAGCATGCCGACATTAATGAATGAAGCTCCTCACCATCATGCCATGTCGTTTAGGTCCTTCAGACGTTTTTCAGTGAAATGGTTCTGTGGAGCATTAGCATGGCTAAAATTCTTCAGCTTCTGGGGGGACAAGCCCCGCAGACCCCCCCCAAGCAAGGCCTTATTTTTCTTTATTTGCCTTTCACATGCCTGGAAGCTACTCACCATCTCACCATGTCATTTTTCAGCTCTGGGGAGCATTAGCATGGCTAAAACCCTTCAGAATACAGCAGAAAGGAGGCGTGTGGGGGGACACATCCTCCCCCACATCCCCTTTCCACTGGATTCCATGTAACGGGTCTTCAGCTGTTTCTAGCGAGGAGACACACAGAGCAGCTCAGAGTTTGAAAAAAAAGCGTAAAAATATCTTTGCAAAGCTCAGTGTATCAGGTTGGATGGTCTGGAATTGCAGGACACAAATGCACGGCTCAGACAAACAGCTCTGGTTTCTAGAATGTTTTAATGTTGAGGATAGCGGTGGTCGGTACACAAGTAAGCAGTCCAGAAAAAACAGCAGTACAGTGGTCCCTCGTTTATCGCGGGAGTTACGTTCTAAAAATAACCCACGATAAGCGAAATCCGCGAAGTAGCCAGCGCTATTTTTTGCAATTATTATAGATGTTTTAAGGCTGTAAAACCCCTCACTACACACTTTATACACTTTTCTCAAACAGGCATTAACATTTTCTCACTTTTCTCTCTTGTGTAAACACTCTCTTTTTTCTTCTGTGCAAGAAGATTATAAACAGACACACGCAGAACACAATGCGCATGCTCTCCCTTCCCTCACTGCCTCCAGGGGTACGGATGCAGGACCCGCAAAGAATCCAAGTCCTCTCTCTGTGGCCACGGAGCTCTGCGGCTGCGGTCAACATCATGCACAGCAGACAGGAGGACGGTGTGAGTGGCCCGCTGCTGCGTTTACCGAGCCCGCAGACTCAGTAAGTGCATCGGAGGCAATGAGAGCAATCGCGGTGGTGCCGCGACATGCCCGCCTGATACAGAAGCAGAACACAATGCGCTGTTAAAAAAAAAAGCATGCAGAATTGCACAAAAAATCCGCAAAACTGCGAGGCCGCGAAAGGTGAACCGCGTTATAGCGAGGGACCACTGTGCAAAAAACATCAGGCAAACAGGTGTGGTCAAGGCAACAGGCTGGATGTCAGGTACACACAAAGAGGCAGACAGGACTATGGAATGCAGGAACAGAACTGGAATGAGGGCACAAGGCATGACAAACTGGCAGGGAACAAACACACCCAGTGAGCTTAAATAACTGCAGGTGGTAATCAGCAAATCAGGAACAGGTGTGCATGGAAAGCACCAGAACTAAGGCGTGGCCAGAGAGAGAGAGAAAAACACCCATCACCAAGATCCAAGGGAGAGAGACAAGAGAAAGAAAGACAAGCAGACCCAAGGAGAAAAACTCCAGCAAGAGAAGAAACCAACCAATCCCAACGAAATGCAAAAATAACAAATAGAACAAAATAAAACAGAACACCTAGCAAAACTCAAACCTTGACACAGTGCAGGTGTGCTGCTGTCTCACACAAAACAGCAGATGAAATGTTAAAAGGAGGCGTTACAGCAGCCAGATCCCCGACCTGCCCCTGCCCAGCCAGTTGTAATGCTGCGATGCAGCCAAAGATGCACAAAAATAAAACATATAATAAAGTTGAATGAATGAATGAATTAATTTGAATGAGTGAATGAATTTTTTCAGCACACACAGTCCAGAACAACAACAAAAAGCTTACAATGAAGAAAAAATATGGATTACAATTTATCCGTGTGCCTGAAAGGGTATAGGCAGAAGCAGAGCTTTTTAACGCCTACCCCTTTAACCAAAAATAAAATGATCTAGTCCAAAAGGAGTGGGGGGGAAGTAAAAAATCCAACTATTCCAACTTCCATGTTCAACTGCTTCAATCTCTTCATTTTAAAGGACACATCCCAAATTCTACCGAACAAAATTTACATTTAGAATTTGGCAACACACAAAACTCAGCCTTCTTCAGCAGATACCTATCTTGAAAACATCATGTCTTTAAACTGATTTTTAAACTGATTGATATTTGGACATCATTTGAGTTCTTCCGTCAGGTTATTCCATAGCCTAGGGCCACACATGGAGACACAGAAACCTTTCCTGGTCGTCCGAGTGCCAGCAATTTTAAAATGATACAAGCCCTGTAAATTATATTTTACCTCTCTCTCAATAAAAAAAAAAAATCTTGAATTCTAAAGGGCACTTGTTTATTTTTCATCTTGTACATTAATTGAACAGTCTTGAACAAAATCATATTGTGTAGTTTTAATATTTGAGATTTAATGAACAATGGGTTGGTGTGGTCTCGATAACCCGCATTATGAATTGTTCTTAATGCTCTTTTTTTGAAGAATGAATAATGGTTGCAATGTGGTTTTCTAATTGTTGGCCCAATCTTCAGCACAGTAAGTCAGGTAGGGTGCAACCAATGAACAATACAGAGTATGGAGTGCTCTGCAATCAAGAACATACTTTGCTTTATTTAATACTGCAATACTCTTTGATACCTTGTTTTGAACGTCGAATATGAGCTTTCCAATTAATTCTTTCATCAATAATGACACCTAAAAACCTATTCTCTTTGACACATTCTATGTTTAATAAACACAAATGCACATTTTGAACAATATATACAAAATGGTCTATGCGTTTTGCTTGTCTTCATCTCAAAGCAATTTCTGTCTGCTATTACACAAAGGTCACATCACAAACTTCTACTATGAAGTTGACTGTGTGTTCTCTAATGTTCTGAAAGCAACATTCACACTTCGAGGCTCATTCAGTTTGAGGAGCGGACCATCCCCCCTCACTCCACTGATATGGTAAACAGTGCTTTACGCCGGAGCGAGAGAGCTTGCCACAGGCTTATCTAGTAACAGTCACAGGAAAACTAGTCAAGCAATCCTGATACTCACACACTGAGCACGTGACACTGTATGAGAGGCTCTCCATCTGCTCACTTTCACTTTCGCAGTGCGTAATGGCGCAGGGTGCATTGGAGCAGCCAGGGGGCTATTCAAATGGGCCAACTAGTAACACATCACTCCCAAAAACAATCTTTGGTGTGTCACGTGAGGTGAATCTGCCCTACGATTGGATTTTGGAAAACCATGTGATGGTGATCCAATTCCGATTGGACACTCACATTGCTTACGTCATCACACAGCTTCTATGAGGAGTACAAAGATGGTGAACAGTGGCTCGAACGTCCACGGAGTTAACTTTTCAGCAAAAAAAGTAAGTTTCTATCTCATATCATTAAAAAGGTATTTATAATTTAGTAAAGCTTGGTCTCAGCCATCGTATACGACGACATCGACCCCAGAGGGTTAAACCCTTAGAGCTTCAGCAAATGTATTTATAAAGAGAAACCGCATGAATTACACAAGTTTTTTTATTTTCTAGTAACAAGTTTATTCAATGAGGAGAAACAAATGCTAAATTATTGTTGTGTCGTAACTTAATTTTTGTTCAGCCTTTGTGACCCGTCTTCATGAAGTTCGACACAAAAATGTTGAAATTGGCCCTATCCTGCAATGATAAAGAATCCTTAAAAAAATTACTGGATCTGGATCGTGTTCAGGATCATTACCAAAATTGAATGACTTCTACGTCAGGCCAAGATACACCCCTGGTAAAAATTTCATTGAGATCCGTTGAGGATTTTTTGAGTAATCCTGCTAACAATCCAACTAACCGCCCAACCAACAAACAAACGGACACGACCGAAAACGTAACCTCCTTGGCGGAGGTAATTAGATAATAACTGTTAAAGATTTTCTCCTGAGCAAAACAGGTTTGTGTCATCTGCAAAGTGAACTGCTTTAAACAGATCTGAAACTTTACGTAACTCGTTGATGTATAAAATAAATAATTTTGGTTAAAACAGCAGATTAAAAACAAAACATGTCACAGCACCACTAGCCAGCTTAATTTTTTTGTTGTGGTCTTACTTAAATTTTAATTGTTTTGACCCTTATTTATGTGAATCCGAGAGGTGTTTTCAGTTGGCTGTACATCCCAGTACTTCATCTATGAGGTTTTAGCAATGTGCTTAGTAACACCGGCGACTTCTTGTTTTCAGTGTGGCTGTTGTTTTGACACTTTCCCATACTTGTCTTGTAGATTCCAATAAAGTATGAGAAAAAAAATGTAACACCGGTGACTGATCAATGTGGAAGCAAACCGGAAGAGCGTCCTCATGGCGGACAAGGTGGATACTGAATGGAGGGCAAGCAAACCAGAAGTGACATTGAGGGCGACAGGGTCCTCATGGTAGATGAAACGCATGGCCAGCTGGATTTTTGTTTTGTTTTTTGTCGTTACCTGAACATTTCGTTCGGCATTCGGCCTCACTCGATGTTCGGTAGCATTATTGTTATTGTTATTATTATTATGAGTATTATTATTATCATCCTCATCATCATCATCATTATTATTTTATTATTACTTCTATTTTATTATTTGATTTTTAAATGGACCACCATGGAAACGTGTTTTTTGTCGTTCTTTTGTCATCCATGTATTTATAACATATTTACAATTATATACTTACATTGAACTTACTAAATAAAATCACATACACACACTTTTAATATATAGATGATTTAACACCCTCTGTTGGAATGGTGTGTGAGTCCAGAATGTAATTATCAATGTCCATTGTTCAGTGTTGTTACCCAATATCCATAGTTTTTCCAGTAACATTAGTCCTACCAATGTTCTGTTTTGGCACCTTTCATCCTTGACCCAAAATACAAAGCATACCAAACGGCAAATGTCAGCTCTCCCCAGATTGTCCGTGATTGATGTTATACGCATGCACACAGACCTGTTTGTCTTTTCTGCATTCTGCCACAAGCAGGTGCTTTTATTTTTACAAACCCACAAACAGAGACAGTGGTGGAAAACATCAAATGCTCTACACTTTTCACTCATGCTAACAAAAGCATGACACTTAACTGACTAAACCAATTGAACTACAAAAATACAATAAAGCAGGAACACTAACAACACTGTTAGACTAGCATGAACCACAATAACATTTAAAACCCCCAAACCCCAAACTTCCACTAAGTCAGAACTTTTGTCTGACTTAGTGCTTAGCTCAGATAAGATAATTATAGTGGGCGATTTTAACATCCACACAGATGCTGAGAATGACAGCCTCAACACTGCATTTAATCTATTATTAGACTCAATTGGCTTTGCTCAAAATGTAAATGAGTCCACCCACCACTTTAATCATATCTTAGATCTTGTTCTGACTTATGGTATGGAAATTGAAGACTTAACAGTATTCCCTGAAAACTCCGTTCTGTCTGATCATTTCTTAATAACATTTACATTTACTCTGATGGACTACCCAGCAGTGGGGAATAAGTTTCATTACACTAGAAGTCTTTCAGAAAGCGCTGTAACTAGGTTTAAGGATATGATTCCTTCTTTATGTTCTCTAATGCCATATACCAACACAGTGCAGAGTAGCTACCTAAACTCTGTAAGTGAGATAGAGTATCTCGTCAATAGTTTTACATCCTCATTGAAGACAACTTTGGATGCTGTAGCTCCTCTGAAAAAGAGAGCTTTAAATCAGAAGTGCCTGACTCCGTGGTATAACTCACAAACTCGCAGCTTAAAGCAGATAACCCATAAGTTGGAGAGGAAATGGCCTCTCACTAATTTAGAAGATCTTCACTTAGCCTGGAAAAAGAGTCTGTTGCTCTATAAAAAAAAAAGCCCTCCGTAAAGCTAGGACATCTTACTACTCATCACTAATTGAAGAAAATAAGAACAACCCCAGGTTTCTTTTCAGCACTGTAGCCAGGCTGACAAAGAGTCAGAGCTCTATTGAGCCGAGTATTCCTTTAACTTTAACTAGTAATGACTTCATGACTTTCTTTGCTAATAAAAATTTTAACTATTAGAGAAAGAATTACTCATAACCATCCCAAAGACGTATCGTTATCTTTGGCTGCTTTCAGTGATGCAGGTATTTTGTTAGACTCTTTCTCTCAGATTGTTCTGAGTTATTTTCATTAGTTACTTCATCCAAACCATCAACATGTCTATTAGACCCCATTCCTACCAGGCTGCTCAAGGAAGCCCTACCATTATTTAATGCTTCAATCTTAAATATGATCAATCTATCTTTATTAGTTGGCTATGTACCACAGGCTTTTAAGGTGGCAGTAATTAAACCATTACTTAAAAAGCCATCACTTGACCCAGCTATCTTAGCTAATTATAGGCCAATCTCCAACCTTCCTTTTCTCTCAAAAATTCTTGAAAGGGTAGTTGTTAAACAGCTAACTGATCATCTGCAGAGGAATGGTCTATTTGAAGAGTTTCAGTCAGGTTTTAGAATTCATCATAGTACAGAAACAGCATTAGTGAAGGTTACAAATGATCTTCTTATGGCCTCAGACAGTGGACTCATCTCTGTGCTTGTTCTGTTAGACCTCAGTGCTGCTTTTGATACTGTTGACCATAAAATGTTATTACAGAGATTAGAGCATGCCATAGGTATTAAAGGCACTGCGCTGCAGTGGTTTGAATCATATTTATCTAATAGATTACAATTTGTTCATGTAAATGGGGAATCTTCTTCACAGACTAAGGTTAATTATGGAGTTCCACAAGGTTCTGTGCTAGGACCAATTTTATTCACTTTATACATGCTTCCCTTAGGCAGTATTATTAGTCATTTTTGATCAGGATATGTCATTCAAAGCGCATATTAAACAAATATGTAAGACTGCTTTTTTGCATTTACGCAATATCTCTAAAATTAGAAAGGTCTTGTCTCAGAGTGATGCTGAAAAACTAATTCATGCATTTATTTCCTCTAGGCTGGACTATTGTAATTCATTATTATCAGGTTGTCCTAAAAGTTCCCTGAAAAGCCTTCAGTTAATTCAAAATGCTGCAGCTAGAGTACTGACGGGGACTAGAAGGAGAGAGCATATCTCACCCATATTGGCCTCTCTTCATTGGCTTCCTGTTAATTCTAGAATAGAATTTAAAATTCTTCTTCTTACTTATAAGGTTTTGAATAGTCAGGTCCCATCTTATCTTAGGGACCTCATAGTACCATATCACCCCAATAGAGCACTTCGCTCTCAGACTGCAGGCTTACTTGTAGTTTCTAGGGTTTGTAAGAGTAGAATGGGAGGCAGAGCCTTCAGCTTTCAGGCTCCTCTCCTGTGGAACCAGCTCCCAATTCGGATCAGGGAGACAGACACCCTCTCTACTTTTAAGATTAGGCTTAAAACTTTCCTTTTTGCTAAAGCTTATAGTTAGGGCTGGATCGGGTGACCCTGAACCATCCCTTAGTTATGCTGCTATAGACTTAGACTGCTGGGGGGTTCCCATAATGCATTGAGTGTTTCTTTCTCTTTTTGCTCTGTATGCACCACTCTGCATTTAATCATTAGTGATTGATCTCTGCTCCCCTCCACAGCATGTCTTTTTCCTGGTTCTCTCCCTCAGCCCCAACCAGTCCCAGCAGAAGACTGCCCCTCCCTGAGCCTGGTTCTGCTGGAGGTTTCTTCCTGTTAAAAGGGAGTTTTTCCTTCCCACTGTTGCCAAGTGCTTGCTCACAGGGGGTCGTTTTGACCGTTGGGGTTTTTCCGTAATTATTGTATGGCCTTGCCTTACAATATAAAGCGCCTTGGGGCAACTGTTTGTTGTGATTTGGCGCTATATAAATAAAATTGATTTGATTTGATTTGCATTGCAGCACAACAGCCACTGTTCACTATTGTTAGATAAAATAGTAGTTTCTCCATAAATATTTGTCCTATCAACTTTGCATTTTCACAGCATTCATCTTTGACTCAAAATACATAAGCATACCAAATGGCAAATGTCAGCTCCCCCAGTTCCTCCATGATTGAAGCCATACACACACATGTATGCATACACACACAAATACCACTTGGCTATTGGAATGTAGATATTCGCATCGACTGCATTCTAGACAGGTGTATCAGTTTTAATGTGTCTTTCCTGTTGTGGTTATTCAAAATGAGCTCTGTAAAAATAAAACACTGAGTTATTAAAGCAGTTGAATGCTTTTTTTCATCCACATACCTAATACAAAACCTTTGGGTTTGTTTTTCTTTCATGTAGCGTTCTGACAACGCAGGACTACAATTATTCCTTTTCTTTTTTTTTTCTTTTTTTTTTACACATTTCTCACTGTTCTGAAATATTTAACTATGTGCATGTTTGACGGTGGGATTACAGTCGTCTAATTGTAGTGAGAGTTGTCATGGGGACTATCAGATCATCTGTGAAAAACAGCCTTACTTGGCACCATTTCCCTAAAATGAGGCTTTGTACAGATGTCAGACACAGATTTATGATGGAAAAAGAGATTCTATTTGGCAGGAAAATCAATAGGCTGACCACGCTGGACAGCTGCTTATTTTGATAAACAGCTGTGTGGATGTAACCTGCCCACATGCTTTGTCTTCTCATATGTTGGCTCTTGTGAATCCATGTCAAAGTTTACTTTCCAAAGCTGCATGGTTGGCTGCCAATTCAAAGTGTTATCCATTATTCCTGTGAGCGTCATGAACATTTAGTCATTTTATAAATATCATCTCTAATTTTAGCAATGTCACAACTTTAGCTTTTTAATGGGAACACAAATTAAATCATTCCTTCTTGTTTTTAATGTCCTGGATCCTTCTTTGGAAATGAACAGTTCTGTCAGGTCCAATTTTCAAATCAATCAATTTTTTTTTTATATATATAGCGCCAAATCACAACAAACAGTTGCCCCAAGGCGCTTTATATTGTAAGGCAAGGCCATACAATAATTATGTAAAACCCCAACGGTCAAAGCGACCCCCTATGAGCAAGCACTTGGCTACAGTGGGAAGGAAAAACTCCCTTTTAACAGGAAGAAACCTCCAGCAGAACCAGGCTCAGGGAGGGGCAGTCTTCTGCTGGGACTGGTTGGGGCTGAGGGAGAGAACCAGGAAAAAGACATGCTGTGGAAGGGAGCAGAGATCGATCACTAATGATTAAATGCAGAGTGGTGCATACAGAGCAAAAAGAGAAAGAAACAGTGCATCATGGGAACCCCCCAGCAGTCTACGTCTATAGCAGCATAACTAAGGGATGGTTCAGGGTCACCTGATCCAGCCCTAACTATAAGCTTTAGCAAAAAGGAAAGTTTTAAGCCTAATCTTAAAAGTAGAGAGGGTGTCTGTCTCCCTGATCTGAATTGGGAGCTGGTTCCACAGGAGAGGAGCCTGAAAGCTGAAGGCTCTGCCTCCCATTCTACTCTTACAAACCCTAGGAACTACAAGTAAGCCTGCAGTCTGAGAGCGAAGCGCTCTATTGGGGTGATATGGTACTACGAGGTCCCTAAGATAAGATGGGACCTGATTATTCAAAACCTTATAAGTAAGAAGAAGAATTTTAAATTCTATTCTAGAATTAACAGGAAGCCAATGAAGAGAGGCCAATATGGGTGAGATATGCTCTCTCCTTCTAGTCCCCGTCAGTACTCTAGCTGCAGCATTTTGAATTAACTGAAGACTTTTTAGGGAACTTTTAGGACAACCTGATAATAATGAATTACAATAGTCCAGCCTAGAGGAAATAAATGCATGAATTAGTTTTTCAGCATCACTCTGAGACAAGACCTTTCTGATTTTAGAGATATTGCGTAAATGCAAAAAAGCAGTCCTACATATTTGTTTAATATGCACTTTGAATGACATATCCTGATCAAAAATGACTCCAAGATTTCTCACAGTATTACTAGAGGTCAGGGTAATGCCATCCAGAGTAAGGATCTGGTTAGACACCATGTTTCTAAGATTTGTGGGGCCAAGTACAATAACTTCAGTTTTATCTGAGTTTAAAAGCAGGAAATTAGAGGTCATCCATGTCTTTATGTCTGTAAGACAATCCTCCAGTTTAGCTAATTGGTGTGTGTCCTCTGGCTTCATGGATAGATAAAGCTGGGTATCATCTGCGTAACAATGAAAATTTAAGCAATGCCGTCTAATAATACTGCCTAAGGGAAGCATGTATAAAGTGAATAAAATTGGTCCTAGCACAGAACCTTGTGGAACTCCATAATTAACTTTAGTCTGTGAAGACGATTCCCCATTTACATGAACAAATTGTAATCTATTAGACAAATATGATTCAAACCACCGCAGCGCAGTGCCTTTAATACCTATGGCATGCTCTAATCTCTGTAATAAAATTTTATGGTCAACAGTATCAAAAGCAGCACTGAGGTCTAACAGAACAAGCACAGAGATGAGTCCACTGTCCGAGGCCATAAGAAGATCATTTGTAACCTTCACTAATGCTGTTTCTGTACTATGATGAATTCTAAAACCTGACTGAAACTCTTCAAATAGACCATTCCTCTGCAGATGATCAGTTAGCTGTTTTAAACTACCCTTTCAAGAATTTTTGAGAGAAAAGGAAGGTTGGAGATTGGCCTATAATTAGCTAAGATAGCTGGGTCAAGTGATGGCTTTTTAAGTAATGGTTTAATTACTGCCACCTTAAAAGCCTGTGGTACATAGCCAACTAACAAAGATAGATTGATCATATTTAAGATCGAAGCATTAAATAATGGTAGGGCTTCCTTGAGCAGCCTGGTAGGAATGGGGTCTAATAAACATGTTGATGGTTTGGATGAAGTAACTAATGAAAATAACTCAGACAGAACAATCGGAGAGAAAGAGTCTAACCAAATACCGGCATCACTGAAAGCAGCCAAAGATAACGATACGTCTTTGGGATGGTTATGAGTAATTTTTTCTCTAATAGTTAAAATTTTGTTAGCAAAGAAAGTCATGAAGTCATTACTAGTTAAAGTTAATGGAATACTCAGCTCAATAGAGCTCTGACTCTTTGTCAGCCTGGCTACAGTGCTGAAAAGAAACCTGGGGTTGTTCTTATTTTCTTCAATTAGTGATGAGTAGAAAGATGTCCTAGCTTTACGGAGGGCTTTTTTATAGAGCAACAGACTCTTTTTCCAGGCTAAGTGAAGATCTTCTAAATTAGTGAGACGCCATTTCCTCTCCAACTTATGGGTTATCTGCTTTAAGCTATGAGTTTGTGAGTTATACCACGGAGTCAGACACTTCTGATTTAAAGCTCTCTTTTTCAGAGGAGCTACAGCATCCAAAGTTGTCTTCAATGAGGATGTAAAACTATTGATGAGATACTCTATCTCCCTTACAGAGTTTAGGTAGCTACTCTGCACTGTGTTCGTATATGGCATTAGAGAACATAAAGAAGGAATCATATCCTTAAACCTAGTTACAGCGCTTTCTGAAAGACTTCTAGTGTAATGAAACTTATTCCCCACTGCTGGGTAGTCCATCAGAGTAAATGTAAATGTTATTAAGAAATGATCAGACAGAAGGGAGTTTTCAGGGAATACTGTTAAGTCTTCTATTTCCATACCATAAGTCAGAACAAGATCTAAGATATGATTAAAGTGGTGGGTGGACTCATTTACTTTTTGAGCAAAGCCAATAGAGTCTAATAATAGATTAAATGCAGTGTTGAGGCTGTCATTCTCAGCATCTGTGTGGATGTTAAAATCGCCCACTATAATTATCTTATCTATTATTGAATAATCAGGTCCCATCTTATCTTAGGGACCTCGTAGTACCATATTACCCCAATAGAGCGCTTCGCTCTCAGACTGCAGGCTTACTTGTAGTTCCTAGGGTTTGTAAGAGTAGAATGGGAGGCAGAGCCTTCAGCTTTCAGGCTCCTCTCCTGTGGAACCAGCTCCCAATTCAGATCAGGGAGACAGACACCCTCTCTACTTTTAAGATTAGGCTTAAAACTTTCCTTTTTGCTAAAGCTTATAGTTAGGGCTGGATCAGGTGACCCTGAACCATCCCTTAGTTATGCTGCTATAGACGTAGACTGCTGGGGGGTTCCCATGATGCACTGTTTCTTTTTCTTTTTGCTCTGTATGCACCACTCTGCATTTAATCATTAGTGATCGATCTCTGCTCCCCTCCACAGCATGTCTTTTTCCTGGTTCTCTCCCTCAGCCCCAACCAGTCCCAGCAGAAGACTGCCCCTCCCTGAGCCTGGTTCTGCTGGAGGTTTCTTCCTGTTAAAAGGGAGTTTTTCCTTCCCACTGTAGCCAAGTGCTTGCTCACAGGGGGTCGTTTTGACCGTTGGGGTTTTACATAATTATTGTATGGCCTTGCCTTACAATATAAAGCGCCTTGGGGCAACTGTTTGTTGTGATTTGGCGTTATATAAAAAAAATTGATTGATTGATTGATTATCTGAGCTAAGCACTAAGTCAGACAAAAGGTCTGAAAATTCACAGAGAAACTCACAGTAACGACCAGGTGGACGATAGATAATAACAAATAAAACTGGTTTTTGGGACTTCCAATTTGGATGGACAAGACTAAGAGACAAGCTTTCAAATGAATTAAAGCTCTGTCTGGGTTTTTGATTAATTAATAAGCTGGAATGGAAGATTGCTGCTAATCCTCCGCCCCGGCCCGTGCTACGAGCATTCTGACAGTTAGTGTGACTCGGGGGTGTTGACTCATTTAAACTAACATATTCATCCTGCTGTAACCAGGTTTCTGTTAGGCAGAATAAATCAATATGTTGATCAATTATTATATCATTTACCAACAGGGACTTAGAAGAGAGAGACCTAATGTTTAATAGACCACATTTAACTGTTTTAGTCTGTGGTGCAGTTGAAGGTGTTATATTATTTTCTCTTTTTGAATTTTATGCTTAAATAGATTTTTGCTGGTTATTGGTAGTCTGGGAGCAGGCACCGTCTCTACGGGGATGGGGTAATGAGGGGATGGCAGGGGGAGAGAAGCTGCAGAGAGGTGTGTAAGACTACAACTCTGCTTCCTGGTCCCAACCCTGGATAGTCACGGTTTGGAGGATTTAAGAAAATTGGCCAGATTTCTAGAAATGAGAGCTGCTCCATCCAAAGTGGGATGGATGCCGTCTCTCCTAACAAGACCAGGTTTTCCCCAGAAGCTTTGCCAATTATCTATGAAGCCCACCTCATTTTTTGGACACCACTCAGACAGCCAGCAATTCAAGGAGAACATGCGGCTAAACATGTCACTCCCGGTCCGATTGGGGAGGGGCCCAGAGAAAACTACAGGTATTCAAAGGTATTTAAAGTAAGAGACCCTCTCCCCTGATCAACTTTGTCTTAATGTGAAACATGGCACTAAAGGGAACATGGATTAAAATGAAATCTAGAAAAGACAGAGGTGATGACAGTATCAAGGCACCCCAAAGAGATGAACGATTAATTTGAAGGACTCACCCTGAACAAATTCAACCTGGGGAACATTAATGATAAAGCTACACATGAAAATGCTGTATTAGAATGAATATAACAAAAGTATGGACCTGCTCTTCTGCCTTCTAAAGGACAAGCACATACCTTGAAAAGTAAGACCATCTTATTAGCAATACTAAGTTTTGGTTATGAAACCTGGACTCCTTACCTCTGAGACTGAGGACAAGGTCCAAGCGGCAGAGAGAGGAGTTCTGTGAATGATCAAAGTAAACCAACTTGACCAAATCTAAATTGAAAAAAAAAAAAAATCTGACAAGAACTGGTGGTGGAGAGTGTTCTCACTTTTGTGGAGCATGCTCAACTCTAGTGGTTAGAATAGAATAGAAATAATGAGGGTGTTACATTAATACCCCTCTCACACATAGCCAGAATGAGGCCAAATGACATCAGAATGACAATTCGGCCCACATCCAAAAAATGTTGAGTTGTAGTTCAAAAACGTTCTGACAGCCATCTGTGAGAGTCCACACAGTTGGTCCCAATCAGCCGGTGGCCCAGAGTGTGTTGCACATGTTCAAAACCCTCCGGGCGCCGTCAAGTTGAGACACCTATCCGACGCAGGTCCGTGTGAAGTCTGAGCATCATCTGACCGCAATTTACGTATTCTGATGGCGGCAAAACAGGATCCAAAATGATTTCAGTGCATATGAGGGAACCTTGAGATGGATCTGGTACGGCAAAGCCTGCAGGTACGACCTGCATGTGCCACGTATAGTAATGCACACTTCCAGTGTGTCCCCCCCAGGAGTGCAAAGGAACTGTTGATATATATGTGGTACACATTCATCATGTACAGTGAATGTGAACAGCGCGCTATCAAACCGAAAGCACCATATGCTACTGCGCGCACGCTGCTGCAAATGTGAACAAGCTCCTATATCCACAGTAGACCTTACAGTACAGATATTTGTCCATTCCTTCTCATGGGCGACATAAATAATGTTAACTAATGTCTCCATCATATCTGTATATACAGTTTTATGTAAAGGTTTGGGCACCCCTGATGATTTCCATGATTTTCTTTTATAAATCATTGGTTGTCTGGATCAGAAATTTCAGTTAAATATATCATATAGCAGACAAACATAGTGATATTTGAGAAGTAAAATGAAGTTCATAGGATTCATAGAAAGTGTGCAATAATTAGGCAGGTGCATAAATTTGGGCATCCCAACAGAAAAAAAAATACATCAATATTAAGTAGAGCCTCATTTTGCAGAAATAACAGCCTCTACACACTTCCTATAGCTTCCAATGAGAGTCTGGATTCTGGTTGAAGTGATTTTGGACCATTCTTCTTTACAAAACATCTCAGGTTTGTTGGTTTCTGAGCATGGACAGTCCACTTAAAATCACACCACAGATTTTCAATAATATTCAGGTCTGGGGACTGAGATGGCCATTCCAGAACGTTGTACTTGTTCCTCTGCATGAATGCCTTAGTAGATTTTGAGCAGTGTTTAGGGTCATTGTCTTGTTGAAAGATCCAGCCCAGTGGCAAGATCCAACTTCAACTTTGTCACTGATTCATGAACATTGTTCTCAAGAATCTGCGGATATTGACTGGAATCCATGTGACCCCCAACTTTAACAAGATTCCCAGTACCTGCACTAGCTGTTGGGGAAAGTGTAGTGACACGGACCCACAACAGGGGGCGCAAATGAACGGACAATGGAGTAAGTCAAAATAACAACGCCAATAGATGAGCCAAAAGGTAACAATTTAATGTTGTGAATGTGCACAACGACTATACAGACAATCTCAGAATATGATAGCAGTCAATACACAAAGGTGACGTGTGGGCAGGCTCGAGGATAGAAGACGTCTGTCCTGAGAAGAGCCAGAACCACGCGATTTCCGCCGCCACCGAACCTGGTGAATACTGGAGCCGCCAAGTCCTGAATTCCCAGGTGATCACCGTCCCCGACTGTCGGATCTGGTACTGCTGGTGAGGAGCACAAACAGTGAGATGTGGGTGTGTGCACACCCAGTAACAAAAACAGTCAGAAGGTGGAAAGTCACCTCCACCTCTAATCACACACTCGTGCAGCTCCTGTTAACCACTTATCTGGATGGAGTGTGAAGCGAAGCCGTCACTGATCACACCAAACGCCAATCCCACAGATAAGGAAACACTTACAGGAAAACAGCTGCAAAGAAGTTCAGACTATTAGTCAGTGTTTTCAGTTTAGCAGAGAATTACCTTCACAGGTAGATGATATCTCGGCAATGAGGTGGAGATGACGTCCGGGTTTTATGGAGTAGTATGATGAAGCATAGATGGGTGACAGCTGTCATGAGATAATGAGTGACAGCTGTCACCCCCGGCTGTGTCCGTGGCGGCAGCGCCCTCTCGTGCCTGAAGCCCGCACTTCAGGCAGGGTGCCCTCTGATGGTGGGCCAGCAGTACCTCCTCTTCTGGTGGCCCACACGACACTAGCCACACAGCATGATGGAACCACCTCCAAATTTTCCTATAGGTAGCAAGTGTTTTTCTTGGAATGCTGTGTTCTTTTTCAGCGATGCATACCGCCTCTTGTTATGTCCACAGCACCTTATTCCAAAATTAAGTTGGCTTGTCCAAATGTGCTTTAGCATACCTCAAGCAACTCTGTTTGTGTTGTGTATGCAGAAAAGGCTTCCTCTGCATTACAGCATCATACAGCATCTCTTTGTGCAAAGTGCGCTACATAGTTGAACGATGTACAGAGACACTATCTGCTGCAAGATCATGTTGTAGGTCTTTGGAGCAGGTCTGTGGGTTGACTATCACCGTTCTCACCATCCTTCGCTTCAGCTTATCTGAGATTTTTCTTGGCCTGCCACTTTACTGGCCACTTGGCCTTAACTAGTACTGTGCCTGCAGTGTTCCATTTCCTCACTATGTTCTTCACAGTGGAAACTGACAGCTGAAATCTCTGAGATAGCTTTTTGTATCCTTCCCTTAAACCGTGATGTTGAGCAATATTTTCTTTCAGGTCATTTGAGAGTTGTTTAGAGGCTCCCATGTTGCCACTCACTAGAAGAGACACAAAGAGGGGAAACATTTGCAAATGGTCACCTTAAATGCCCTTTCTCATGATTGGATTCACCTGTGTAAGGAGGTCATGGGTCAATGAGCTTACCAAACCAATTTTGTGTTCCAATAATTAGTGCTAAATGTATTCAAATCAATAAAATGACAAGGGTGCCCAAATTTATGCACCTGTCTAATTTTGTTTAAACAATTATTGCACACTTTCTGTAAACACTAGAAACTTCATTTCACTTCTCAAATATCAGTGTGTTTGTCTGCTATATGATATATTTAACTGAAATTTCTGATCCAGACAACCAATGATTTATAAAGGAAAATCATGAAAATTATCAGTGGTGCCCAAACGTTTGCATACAACTGGGCAGCTGTGCCTCTCCATGGTCTTATGCACAGTAACACATCATTGCATGCATCAGGTTCAAAGCTGAACGGATCTCACCACTGTAATAAACATATTATTACTTGATTGATTACTAGAAGGAGAGAGCATATCTCACCCATATTGGCCTCTCTTCATTGGCTTCCTGTTAATTCTAGAATAGAATTTAAAATTCTTCTTCTTACTTATAAGGTTTTGAATAATCAGGTCCCATCTTATCTTAGGGACCTTATAGTACCATATCACCCCAATAGAGCGCTTCGCTCTCAGACTGCAGGCTTACTTGTAGTTCCTAGGGTTTGTAAGAGTAGAATGGGAGGCAGAGCCTTCAGCTTTCAGGCTCCTCTCCTGTGGAACCAGCTCCCAATTCAGATCAGGGAGACAGACACCCTCTCTACTTTTAAGATTAGGCTTAAAACTTTCCTTTTTGCTAAAGCTTATAGTTAGGGCTGGATCAGGTGACCCTGAACCATCCCTTAGTTATGCTGCTATAGACTTAGACTGCTGGGGGGTTCCCATGATGCACTGAGTGTTTCTTTCTCTTTTTGTTCTGTATGCACCACTCTGCATTTAATCATTAGTGATTGATCTCTGCTCCCCTCCACAGCATGTCTTTTTCCTGGTTCTCTCCCTCAGCCCCAACCAGTCCCAGCAGAAGACTGCCCCTCCCTGAGCCTGGTTCTGCTGGAGGTTTCTTCCTGTTAAAAGGGAGTTTTTCCTTCCCACTGTCGCCAAGTGCTTGCTCACAGGGGGTCGTTTTGACCGTTGGGGTTTTTACGTAATTATTGCATGGCCTTGCCTTACAATATAAAGCGCCTTGGGGCAACTGTTTGTTGTGATTTGGCGCTATATAAATAAAATTGATTGAATTGATTGATTGCTCATCTTCTAACTCTGTAGGAGGTATGACGTGCCAGGCCATAACCACATTAATAAACATGAATCTCACCTCCAGTAATAGCGCAGGATGGACGTGGAGCCAAAACCACAGCCTGTGGTTAAAATCCTCTTACCCGGCTGCTGTGTGCTGGAATCGACAGGAAAATAGCCTCTATGTGATAATCCAACCATTGCGGCGTACAGAGTTGCGTTTTGCTGCTGAAGTGAGCCAAAACACACAAAAAAAATTTAAGTTGCCTGGAAAGGGAACTGACGCATGGGACAGCAAGTCCCACTGCCAGCAGTGTCTAGTAGCTGACAATGGCATGCACGTGTGCCCCCATCGCGCACACGTGCCGCGTACACTCATAACTGCTAATTCAGCCGTTATGAACATACACACACACACACACACACACAGAGCAATCATCAGTCCAGCACTTATTCTACGCACACACGCACATGAGGTCAGTTGCGTTGGGAAATGGAAGACGAGCACATATGTGATTGCATAACTGAATGAGTGACCGCAGCATGCCGGCTTGGACACATATGGTGTGAGTCCAGTCCATACATTGGTTGTACTCCGGTGTCCAGTACCAGCAGGGACTGTGCAAAGGGAGGAACACAGTGCTCCCTCCCACTCCAGTCCTGTGTTTGCTATCCAGACGTTTGGACATCGGGCAGTCTTCAGCACCTTCTATAGCCGTCTGACAGCAGTTTGTGTCATCAACCTGTTGTCTACATATGCTTTGGATGCCATCGTGCAGGTGTGGACAAGTTAGTCGGGCTGCGTTCTGACACTACTGACCACGCCTCTTCTCCTCCCAAATGCGTCCGATTATGGAAATATTTGCCGCTGGTTCCTGCACATTCATGCTATGTGTGACAGGGACTTAAGAATATTTGGTGTAGGTGTGGTGGCAGTTAGCACACTTTTTTCCAGAGCCAGTTCAAAGCCAGCCCTGCTCATTCTCCATATAATGTGGAGTTGCGTCAGGAAAGGCATCCAGTGTAAAACTTGTGGCAAATGAACATGCAGATTAATGTGTCAACCATAAATGAAAAATAAAAAAATTAAAAGCTGAAGGAACTTACTTATCGTAAAAATATTTGCATGAGTTGAAGGATGGAACATACCATTCAAGGTCTCAGCTGAGATGAATGAAACATCTTTCAAGAAATGAAAATATTCTTTCTATTGCACAAATGGAAAAGCGTCATTGTTTGTTTTATATGACACCTAAATATATGTCCCATTTGATATTTTACTTAAAATTCGACAGGTTTCACTTCTGGAGTAGGAAATCAGGCATGCAAGAATTGTGAGTTTTTGCATATTTAATTTTTTAGTTTTAGATTTTGCATTTTTTTTATTTCTACCAGATGTTTTGCATGAGGTATAAATCAGTCTGCTTTGAAAAAAAAACATTGTAAAAAGCTTTGTACAAAACATTTTATGACAATCATATGATCATACAGTGTAAATGGGCATGAATTGCTGTAAAGTAAACAAATAAACTTGCTTTGTAATGGCACAAAACTGCAGCCAAACAATATGAGTCAAAATCTGTGGAAAAACATAATTGAAAAGGACAAAACTGGTGATTTTGATGCCAGGAACGCTGACAGAGAAGCAGGCATCAGGTACCCATGGAATTGGGTGTTGTGTGAGATCCAGGTGAGTTACTCTCTGCTTCTTTCTTCAGTAAGTTAGTGTTTGCTGGACACACCGCACGTTATTTAACGTTAGCAACACATGCTGCCATCCAAGCAACGTCTTTTGCAGGGACGTCCCTGCTTATTTCAGCAAGACAATGCCAAGCCACATTCTGCACGTTACAACAGTGTGGCTTCGTAGTAAAAGAGTGCAGGTACTAGACTGGTCCGTCTGCAGTCCAGACCTGTCACCCATTGAAAATGTGTGACACATTATGAAGCACAAAATACCACAACGAGACCCCGGACTGTTGAACAACTGAAGTCGTACATCAAGCAAGAATGGGAAAGAATTCCACCTACAAAGCTTCAACAATTAGTGTCCTCAGTTCCCAAACACTTATTGAGTGTTGTTAGAAGGAAAGGTGATGTAACACAGTGGTAAACATACCACTGTCCCAGCTTTTTTGAAACGTGTTGCAGGCATCCATTTCATAATGAGCAAATATTTGCACAAAAACAATAAAGTTTATCAGTGTGAACATTAAATACGAGGTCTGTCAGAAAAGTATCCGACCTTTTTATTTTTTGCAAAAACCATATGGATTTGAATCACGTGTGATTGCATCAGCCAAGCTTGAACCTTCGTGCGCATGCGTGAGTTTTTTCACGCCTGTCGGTTGCATCATTCGCCTGTGAGCAGGCTTTGTGTGAGCAGTGGTCCACCCCTCTCGTCGGATTTTTATTGCAAATAAAATGTTTGAACGATTTGGAGCTTTGCTGCATCCAATTTTTCCAGAAACTGTGATAGACCTCCAGGTGGACACCATTCGGAAAATTCAGATGGCTTTCAGGGACGATTTTATGGGGATTACACAGATTAAGGAGTGCTCCAGCCGGTTTAAAGACCGCCCACAGCTGCTGAGAGCGCGCGGCACTCTGAGCGCCGGTTGACAGGCTTTCAGACAGCTTTCGGTGGCTTTTCAGTCGTGTGACTATCCGAGAAATTGTGCATGAGCTGGACATGCTCATGCACAATTGGACATCCTAGACAAGCTGTACATCCTCTTTCCATGACAAAAACTCCTGTAACAGTGGAATGTGCCGTTCATTTCCAAACTGGACACTGTTTTGATCCGGGACATCGTCTGACTAGCACAGGAATTGCTGAAGACGTGGACATCGGCACTTTTTCGGCACATTGAGACAGACGTGCGGAGGAATTCCGCGTGTCAGGACGGAGCCGCATGGTGCAAAGCAACGCCGTAATGAAGCCTCACAGGACATGTTCCAGCTCATGCACAATTTCTCAGATAGTCACACAACTGAAAGCCATCGAAAGCCGTCCTGTGAGACCAACACAGAGGTGCTTTTGTCTCACGCCATGAGTGGCACGGTGGCACATTCCTCCACTCCTCTTTCCATGAAAAAAACTCCTGTAACAGTGGAATGTGCCAAAAAAGTCTTGATGTCCATGTCTTCTGCCATTTTTGTGTAAGTCAGACGACGTCCCGGATCAACAAAGCCTTCACATTGGAAATGATCTGGTTGTTTCAGTGGGGTTTGAGCCTGTCGATCGGCGCTCGGAGCGCGGCGCGCTCTCAGCAGCTGTGGGCGGTCTTTAAACTGGCTGGAGCACTCCTTAATCAAATCAAATCAATTTTATTTATATAGCGCCAAATCACAACAAGGCCATACAATAATTACGTAAAAACCCCAACGGTCAAAATGACCCCCTGTGAGCAAGTACGGTGGGAAGAGCGAAGCGCTCTATTGGGGTGATATGGTACTATGAGGTCCCTAAGATAAGATGGGACCTGATTATTCAAAACCTTATAAGTAAGAAGAAGAATTTTAAATTCTATTCTAGAATTAACAGGAAGCCAATGAAGAGAGGCCAATATGGGTGAGATATGCTCTCTCCTTCTAGTCCCCGTTAGTACTCTAGCTGCAGCATTTTGAATTAACTGAAGGCTTTTCAGGGAACTTTTAGGACAACCTGATAATAATGAATTACAATAGTCCAGCCTAGAGGAAATAAATGCATGAATTAGTTTTTCAGCATCACTCTGAGACAAGACCTTTCTGATTTTAGAGATATTGCGTAAATGCAAAAAAGCAGTCCTACATATTTGTTTAATATGTGCATTGAATGACATATCCTGATCAAAAATGACTCTAAGATTTCTCACAGTATTACTAGAGGTCAGGGTAATGCCATCCAGAGTAAGGATCTGGTTAGACACCATGTTTCTAAGAATTGTGGGGCCAAGTACAATAACTTCAGTTTTATCTGAGTTTAAAAGCATGAAATTAGAGGTCATCCATGTCTTTATGTCTGTAAGACAATCCTGCAGTTTAGCTAATTGGTGTGTGTCCTCTGGCTTCATGGATAGATAAAGCTGGGTATCATCTGCGTAACAATGAAAATTTAAGCAATGCTGTCTAAGCATGTATAAAGTGAATAAAATTGGTCCTAGCACAGAACCTTGTGGAACTCCATAATTAACCTTAGTCTGTGAAGAAGATTCCCCATTTACATGAACAAATTGTAATCTATTAGATAAATATGATTCAAACCACCACAGCACAGTGCCTTTAATACCTATGGCATGCTCTAATCTCTGTAATAAAATTTTATGGTCAACAGTATCAAAAGCAGCACTGAGGTTTAACAGAACAAGCACAGAGATGAGTCCACTGTCTGAGGCCATAAGAAGATCATTTGTAACCTTCACTAATGCTGTTTCTGTACTATGATGAATTCTAAAACCTGACTGAAACTCTTCAAATAGACCATTCCTCTGCAGATGATCAGTTAGCTGTTTTACAACTACCCTTTCAAGAATTTTTGAGAGAAAAGGAAGGTTGGAGATTGGCCTATAATTAGCTAAGATAGCTGGGTCAAGTGATGGCTTTTTAAGTAATGGTTTAATTACTGCCACCTTAAAAGCCTGTGGTACATAGCCAACTAATAAAGATAGATTGATCATATTTAAGATCGAAGCATTAAATAATGGTAGGGCTTCCTTGAGCAGCCTGGTAGGAATGGGGTCTAATAGACATGTTGATGGTTTGGATGAAGTAACTAATGAAAATAACTCAGACAGAGCAATCTGAGAGAAAGAGTCTAACCAAATAACGGCATCACTGAAAGCAGCCAAAGATAACGATACATCTTTGGGATGGTTATGAGTAATTCTTTCTCTAATAGTTAAAATTTTATTAGCAAAGAAAGTCATTAAGTCATTACTAGTTAAAGGAATACTCGGCTCAATAGAGCTCTGACTCTTTGTCAGCCTGGCTACAGTGCTGAAAAGAAACCTCGGGTTGTTCTTATTTTCTTCAATTAGTGATGAGTAGTAAGATGTCCTAGCTTTACGGAGGGCTTTTTTATAGAGCAACAGACTCTTTTTCCAGGCTAAGTGAAGTTTTTCTAAATTAGTGAGACGCCATTTCCTCTCCAACTTACGGGTTATCTGCTTTAAGCTGCGAGTTTGTGAGTTATACCTCAGAGTCAGGCACTTCTGATTTAAAGCTCTCTTTTTCAGAGGAGCTACAGCATCCAAAGTTGTCTTCAATGAGGATGTAAAACTATTGACGAGATACTCTATCTCACTTACAGAGTTTAGGTAGCTATTCTGCACTGTGTTGGTATATGGCATTAGAGAACATAAAGAAGGAATCATATCCTTAAACCTAGTTACAGCACTTTCTGAAAGACTTCTAGTGTAATGAAACTTATTCCCCACTGCTGGGTAGTCCATCAGAGTAAATGTAAATGTTATTAAGAAATGATCAGACAGAAGGGAGTTTTCAGGGAATACTGTTAAGTCTTCAATTTCCATACCATAAGTCAGAACAAGATCTAAGATATGATTAAAGTGGTGGGTGGACTCATTTACATTTTGAGCAAAGCCAATTGAGTCTAATAATAGATTAAATGCAGTGTTGAGGCTGTCATTCTCAGCATCTGTGTGGATATTAAAATCGCCCACTATAATTATCTTATCTGAGCTAAGCACTAATTCAGACAAAAGGTCTGAAATTCACAAAGAAACTCACAGTAACAACCAGGTGGACGATAGATAATAACAAATAAAACTGGTTTTTGGGACTTCCAATTTGGATGGACAAGACTAAGAGTCAAGCTTCAAATGAATTAAAGCTCTGTCTGGGTTTTGGATTAATTAATAAGCTGGAGTGGAAGATTGCTGCTAATCCTCCTCCTCGACCCGTGCTACGAGCATTCTGACAGTTACTGTGACTCGGGGGTGTTGACTCATTTAAACTAACATATTCATCCTGCTGTAACCAGGTTTCTGTAAGGCAGAATAAATCAATATGTTGATCAATTATTATATCATTTACTAACAGGGACTTAGAAGACAGAGATCTAATGTTTAATAGACCACATTTAACTGTTTTAGTCTGTGGTGCAGTTGAAGGTGCTATATTATTTTTTCTTTTTGAATTTTTATGCTTAAATAGATTTTTACTGGTTATTGGTGGTCTGGGAGCAGGCACCGTCTCTACGGGGATGGGGTAATGAGGGGATGGCAGGGGGAGAGAAGCTGCAGAGAGGTGTGTAAGACTACAACTCTGCTTCCTGGTCCCAACCCTGGATAGTCATGGTTTGGAGGATTTAAGAAAATTGGCCAGATTTCTAGAAATGAGAGCTGCTCCATCCAAAGTGGGATGGATGCCGTCTCTCCTAACAAGACCAGGTTTTCCCCAGAAGCTTTACCAATTATCTATGAAGCCCACCTCATTTTTTGGACACCACTCAGACAGCCAGCAATTCAAGGAGAACATGCGGCTAAACATGTCACTCCCGGTCCGATTGGGGAGGGGCCCAGAGAAAACTACTAATCTGTGTAATCCCCATAAAATCGTCCCTGAAAGCCATCTGAATTTTCCGAATGGTGTCCACCTAGAGGTCTCTCACAGTTTCTGGAAAAAATTGATGCAGCAAAGTTACAAATCGTTCAGACATTTTATTCGCAATAAAAATCTGACGAGAGGGGTGGACCACTGCTCACACAAAGCCTGCTCACAGGCGAGTGACGCAACCGACAGGCATGAAAAAACTCACGCATGCGCACGAAGGTTCAAGCTTGGCTGATGCAATCACACGTGATTCAAATCCATATGGTTTTTGCAAAAAATAAAAAGGTTGGATACTTTTCTAACAGACCTCGTATATTGTCTTTGTGGTGTATTCAAATGAATATAGGTTGAAGAGGATTTGTAAATCATTGTATTCTGTTTTTATTTACATTTTACACAACGTCCCAACTTCAGTGGATTGCGGTTGTAAATTTAATAAATTAAATAAAATGATCCAACAGTAATAATCTGTTTGTGTGAGCGTCCTCCTTGTTATTATCCGCTCCCAGTTTTTTCTGTTTTTGATCTGTTTCTGGGTGTTAGCTCCTTTTGTTTCCTTCTGTGACTTTGTGGGACTGATGTGGTTCTCGCTGTGAAACGGTCTTCAGTGACACTCGAGCGCGGCACTTTGTTGTGGTTACTGTGGTAACTTTTTTAAATGGATCCAGTCCATTAAAAAAAGTCATTGTACATTTGTTACTGACAACAGAAGACTGTGTGCTTGAACTCTAAAATGACGGCCAGATTACCTTTATTTCAATTTTTATAATTAGGGCTTTGAACTCAGCGGGGCTGCCGTGTGGTTTTTGTTCGTTACCTCATTGGAATAAAAAGAGCAGTGAACGTGCGCATCCTGTGTGGATTTGTTTGCTGAATATCAGAGTGAATTTTCAGATGTATTTATAATGGTCTTATTAAAGCCTCCTTTGATCTGATGAATACAACAATAACACTGTTTGCAACTAAGAAAAAATGTCAATATTTAGTGGTTTTATTGTTTTTTCAAGATATTCAGATTTTCTGCTTTTAATCATAAAATGTACTTTTAGACTTTAACAAGTGAAGTTGTTTTCTGCCTGTCCATCTAGAATTGTTTCACCACTGTGAACCTTTTTTTATTGTTATTATTGTTATCAGAAATGTAATATTCTGTTTGAAACACAAACTACTTTAATTATTGAAACTGATGCCACATTTGACTTTGATTTATTCTCGTGATACTGAATAAAGAAAAGCTAAGGATTTCTGTGCTCTTGTATGTTGCCGGCATTATTTGGAGGTGACTCTCATCTATCATAAGAGTTATTGAAACGGACGAAGACAAAGACAAGTGATCTGATGAACGGATGATTAATCTGAGAGGATTTAAAGAAAGGATGAAGATCAGCTCTCTGCATGAGTTTTTGTTTTTAATGATATTCAAGTGGAGTCAAATGAAAGAGCAAACAGACTATCAAGTGAAACTTAACAGACACTCTGTGTCATTTCAATCACTGGAAAATATAAATGGTCATTTCAAGGTGCCACAAATTCAAATGGATGAAATGAAAAAGTGTTACTGATTATGAATGCTGATGGGAACACTGACATAAATGACTTCTGTCACAATTTTATCTGCAATGAAATCATTAAAAGCTACATGATTTTTCAAATTTGCCTTTAAAATATGATCTTGAGTGACAATAAAATGTCAAATCTTTCTAGGGCCAAAAATGGCACATTAATATGTTGTATTGTGAAACAACAAAAAAAGAGCAGTGAGATTTTGTGTTTATTTTCTTTTTTTTGTACAGAGGATTTAGTTTTTTCTGTCAGGCTGATCATATTGATCAGAACCAGCAGCAGTCGTTGGGCCCTATCTTGAGGATCTGCAGCATGTGGTCTAAAGTGCATGATTCTTCATGATGGTATCACAAACTCTAACAGATTAAATCACTTTTTGGCGTGAGAGAGGGTTGTTTTAAGTACATAGTGCACGGTCTAAAGTGCACAGAGCAATTGCTTTTACAATGTATTCAACTGCACCTTACATTTTACACAGTGAGTAACTTGACCACAAAGTATGGTGCAGGGATTAGAATGGGTTTTATATTTATCCTCCTCCAGTAACTCTTCCTCTGACACCTGATCTCATCTGTATCCCATCAGACGCGGTTCATCCCGGTTTCAGTATCAACTCAACATTTAGCATTTCCTTTTTCAGTGTCGACTGTCCACTGAATTCCCACAAAATCTACTCTTTGTATTTTTATGCCCCATGCGGCACTTGCACCGCAAGGCGGGGCATGTAGCATCCGGGTTGTCCATCCTTCCAGCTGTCCGTCTGTCCTTCTGTCTGTCCGTCCGTCCGTCTGTCCAGCTGCAATTCGTTCGCCGCAACATAGTTGGGCACCTATTGCTCACAGAAATGTCATATTTGGTAGGTAAATATAAGTGGTCAGGAGTACTTCGCATGGGTTCGAAGGCCAGTGACCTTGACCTACTTTTGAAGGTCACGAGTGGTCACAATTGTCAAATCCTTCACCACAATGTAGCTCATCACCTTTTGCTCACAGAAACTTCATATTTGATGGGTACATGCCTTGGAGGAGTACTTCACACGGGTTTGAAGGTTGGGGACCGACCTTGACCTACTTTTCAAGGTCAACATTGGTCACAACTGTCAAATCCTTTGCCACAACACTGCTTGGCACCCATTGCTTGCAAAAACTTCATATTTGGTGGGTACATGCCTTGGAGGAGTACATCGCATGGGATTGAAAGCCGGTGACCTTGACCTACTTTTAAAAAATTACCAATAGTTGCATTTGTTCGAAGACAGGGGTGGTGGCCAAGTGGTTAATGTGCTTGGTTTCAGTTCAGAAGGTTCCGGGTTCAAATTCCACCCCTGCCACATTTCTCCATGTAATGTGGAGTTGCGTCAGGAAGGGCATCCAGTGTAAAACATGTGCCAATTCAACATGCAGATCCACCTTGGATTTGCTGTGGCGACCCCGAGTGCAAACAAGGGAGCAGCCGAAGGGACTTACTAGTTGCATTTGTTCAAAGGCTACCGACTTTTTATGGTCACTGTTGGCAACATCCTCTAAATAAACATAATGTCAATCTCCAATTTTTCCACTGTGTATCCCAGTTTACATCAAACACATGAGGGTTCAACCAAATACCTACCCCACACATTTACATATTACTACACTTTACATGGAAAATAGTACTGCGCGCGGGGCATTTCGTGAGGAATGTCTCTAGTTATTTTTTTTTTTTTTTATGAGACGGACAAAAAAGTTACACAAAAACCTTACCGAGGAAGAACATACCACAGCAAAAACAATACATACTGTAAAACAAGTTAATCTCATTTGCTATTTTTTCCAGGAAGTGTTCAATATTTGACATTTCCTTTTTTACTGTGGACTCAACATTTGGCACTTCCGGTTTGGGCCTCCCTGTACCATAAGCAAGCTTGCGCTTGCTTTGCTCATGTTATTAATACATATATGCCGCAGACATGAACGAGCGAAGCTCTTCAGCATCTCACTCATTTCCGGTTTGCAGCTTCGTCTACCATCTGTTTGTGTTTTTTTACGACAATGTTGTCCGGTAAAAATTGGTCCGCCCTGCCTTCATTGTGCATACGTCATTTCTGTGCGTCAGCCGTGGGTTCACCAATTATAACCTCTTCTACCTAAAACTGCACTCCAGTCATCATCTCTCTCAGCGACAGATCTCTGAAGCTTTAGTACAACAATCATTTCCACATAAAATCAGCATTATTTCATAAAAATGGAGGATGTGATCATGAGCTGCTGCGCCTCCGTCATTTCAAAGTGTCAGTAGTGACTCACTGATTATCGCCTTGTTTCTGCTTAAAACTGACTTTACAATGATTTAACCCTCTCAAGGCAGGCATTGCAGATTTTGCAACAGCTAAATATCTGATTTTTCCTGTTACTAAAAATTAATTTGAGCCTGAGAGGGTTAAGAGATTTTACCTTGTTATCAGGTAGTTAAAAATCACGTCATTCCCTTTGATCACTTTGGGTGTAGAGAATCAGACAAGCTGCTGTGGTCCCAAATGATGCATGTGCATTGAAGGCAGGGCGGACCAATTTTTAGGGGGGACCGTTCGGTTTTCAACACCGGTCTCACTCTCTACTCATATCCAGTTCACTGTTTTAACCACTGTGATAACTACTTGGCCAGTCTCAACGCTTCTAGCTTGGTTGCATTCTGTGTTTTTGTTACACCTTGTTAACCCCATGTTTTTTTTCCTCTAGCACACAGCCCTGCCTTCCCTGCTCACTGTGTGGAGCCCTTTTACTTTTTTGCAGTAGACTCCTTGTTGAACTTTTGTCTCTTTGGAGTCTGTTGTGATGGTTTTATTTCTGCTTGAAGACTATGCTTAACATTCCCACCCAATGCAGTTATAATTTTTAGCAAAACAGTGCCACTGGCGAATATGTGGACATGTTGGTCTAAAACTGTGGCACTGATTATCATCAGTTACAAGAAAGAATCCATGCATAAGACCAGCAAATTCCAGTCTAAAGTCAAACTGTAGATGCTCCTAATTTCTTAGGAGCATCTGTTGTAATTACAAAAACACCAATGGGACAAGTGAAAATTCATTTACGATTTCTTAACGTCTTGACTTTAGCTGAGAAAACTCCTTTTGAGTTTTGTTTTACTGCATCCCCAAATCAGAAGTTGGGATGATTTGAAAATTGCTAATTTCAAAAAAGCACTGATTCTCATATTTACTTTGACTTCTCTTTCATTGCAGACAGTATGAAGCCAAGATAGTTCATGTTCTGGGTAGTCAACTTACCTGTAATTTCATTTGTTAATGCATGTGCAGCCATTCCTGCATTTAAAACCTGCAGCACATCCTGCCTCAAGATGCACCACGTTGCATGCATATACAGTAGTTTTCAGAATAATAGTAGTGCTACGTGACTAAAAACATTAATCCAGGTTTTGAGTATATTTCTTATTGTTAGATGGGAAACAAGGTACCAGTAGATTCAGTAGATTCTCACAAATCCAACAAGACCAAGCATTCATGATATGCACACTCTTAAGGCTATGAAATTGAGCTATTAGTAAAAAAAAAAAAAAGTAGAAAAGGGGGTGTTCACAATAATAGTAGTGTGGCATTCAGTCAGTGAGTTTGTCAATTTTCAATCAATCAATCAATCAATTTTTTTTTTATATAGCGCCAAATCACAACAAACAGTTGCCCCAAGGCGCTTTATATTGTAAGGCAAGGCCATACAATAATTATGTAAAACCCCAATGGTCAAAACGACCCCCTGTGAGCAAGCACTTGGCTACAGTGGCAAGGAAAAACTCCCTTTTAACAGGAAGAAAATTTTGTGGAAAAACAGGTGTGAATACCTATTGAAGGATGAAGCCAGCACCTGTTGAACATGCTTTTCTCTTTGAAAGCCTGAGGAAAATGGGACGTTCAAGACATTGTTCAGAAGAACAGTGTAGTTTGATTAAAAAGTTGATTGGAGAGGGGAAACCTATACGCAGGTGGAAAAAATTATAGGCTGTTCATCTACAACCCCTGGCAAAAAATTATGGAATCACCGGCCTCTGAGGATGTTCATTCAGTTGTTTAATTTTGTAGAAAAAAAGCAGATCACAGACATGATGTTGGGAAAGTGTAGGAACACGGACCCACAACAGGGGGCGCAAATGAACGGACAATGGAGTAAGTCAAAATAACAACGCTTTACTGTTGTGAATGTGCACAACGAATACAACCAATCACAGCAATGGACAACAGTCAATTCACAAAAGTGTCGTGTGGGCAGGCTCGAAGATAGGAGACGCCTCTCCAAGGTAAGACCGGAACCACACGGCTTCCTCCGCCACAGGACCCCGGGAATACTGGAGCCGCCAAGTCCCGAACTCCCAGGTGGCCACTGCCTCCGCGTGTCGGACCTGGTACTGCTGGCGAGGAGCAAAGAACAGTTAGATGGGGGCGCGTATGCACCCAGGACTCCGAACAGCAGGAAAGGTACCTCCACCTCTCGTTGGAACAGTAATCCAAAAACTAGCTCAATCCAAAAGATGCACTCTATTTGCTTTGATACGTTACCTCTCTGGTAGAAACGATATCTCGGCAAATGAGGTGGAGATGCCGTCCTGCTGATATACCTCCGTAGTGATTGGGATCAGCTGTCTCCGGTGATGGGTGACAGCTGTCATCCTGGCTGCTCCTGTAAGGCGGCAGCGCCCTCCGGTGCCTGGAGCCCGCACTCCAGGCAGGGCGCCCTCTAGTGGTGGTGGGCCAGCAGTACCTCCTCTTCAGCGGCCCACACAACACATGACACAAAACTAAAGTCATTTCAATCAATCAATCAATCAATTTTTTTATATAGCGCCAAATCACAACAAACAGTTGCCCCAAGGCGCTTTACACTGTAAGGCAAGGCCATACAATAACTATGTAAAACCCCAACGGTCAAAACGACCCCGTGTGAGCAAGCACTTGGCCACAGTGGGAAGGAAAAACTCCCTTTTAACAAGAAGAAACCCCCAGCAGAACCAGGCTCAGGGAGGGGCAGTCCTCTGCTGGGACTGGTTGGGGCTGAGGGAGAGAACCAGGAAAAAGACATGCTGTGGAGGGGAGCAGAGATCAATCACTAATGATTAAATGCAGAGTGGTGCATACAGAGCAAAAAGAGAAAGAAACAGTGCATCATGGGAACCCCCCAGCAGTCTACGTCTATAGCAGCATAACTAAGGGATGGTTCAGGGTCACCTGATCCAGCCCTAACTATAAGCTTTAGCAAAAAGGAAAGTTTTAAGCCTAATCTTAAAGTAGAGAGGGTGTCTGTCTCCCTGATCTGAATTGGGAGCTGGTTCCACAGGAGAGGAGCCTGAAAGCTGAAGGCTCTGCCTCCCATTCTACTCTTACAAACCCTAGGAACTACAAGTAAGCCTGCAGTCTGAGAGCGAAGCGCTCTATTGGGGTGATATGGTACTACGAGGTCCCTAAGATAAGATGGGACCTGATTATTCAAAACCTTATAAGTAAAAAGAAGAATTTTAAATTCTATTCTAGAATTAACAGGAAGCCAATGAAGAGAGGCTAATATGGGTGAGATATGCTCTCTCCTTCTAGTCCCCGTCAGTACTCTAGCTGCAGCATTTTGAATTAACTGAAGGCTTTTTAGGGAACTTTTAGGACAACCTGATAATAATGAATTACAATAGTCCAGCCTAGAGGAAATAAATGCATGAATTAGTTTTTCAGCATCACTCTGAGACAAGACCTTTCTGATTTTAGAGATATTGCGTAAATGCAAAAAAGCAGTCCTACATATTTGTTTAATATGCGCTTTGAATGACATATCCTGATAAAAAATGACTCCAAGATTTCTCACAGTATTACTAGAGGTCAGGGTAATGCCATCCAGAGTAAGGATCTGGTTAGACACCATGTTTCTAAGATTTGTGGGGCCAAGTACAATAACTTCAGTTTTATTTGAGTTTAAAAGCAGGAAATTAGAGGTCATCCATGTCTTTATGTCTGTAAGACAATCCTGCAGTTTAGCTAATTGGTGTGTGTCCTCTGGCTTCATGGATAGATAAAGCTGGGTATCATCTGCGTAACAATGAAAATTTAAGCAATACCGTCTAATAATACTGCCTAAGGGAAGCATGTATAAAGTGAATAAAATTGGTCCTAGCACAGAACCTTGTGGAACGCCATAATTAACTTTAGTCTGTGAAGAAGATTCCCCATTTACATGAACAAATTGTAATCTATTAGACAAATATGATTCAAACCACCGCAGCGCAGTGCCTTTAATACCTATGGCATGCTCTAATCTCTAATTTCAAATGGCAACTTTCTGGCTTTAAGAAACACTATAAGAAATCAGGAAAAAAATTGTGGCAGTCAGTAATGGTTACTTTTTTAGAACCAAGCAGAGGGAAAAAAATATGGACTCACTCAATTCTGAGGAATAAATTATGGAATCACCCTGTAAATTTTCATCCCCAAAACTAACACCTGCATCAAATCAGATCTGCTCATTAGTCTGCATCTAAAAAGGAGTGATCACACCTTGGAGAGCTGTTGCACCAAGTGGACTGACATGAATCATGGCTCCAACACGGGAGATGTCAATTGAAACAAAGGAGAGGATTATCAAACTCTTAAAAGAGGGTAAATCATCACGCAATGTTGCAAAAGATGTTGGTTGTTCACAGTTAGCTGTGTCTAAACTCTGGACCAAATACAAACAACATGGGAAGGTTGTTAAAGGCAAACATACTGGTAGACCAAGGAAGACATCAAAGCGTCAAGACAGAAAACTTAAAGCAATATGTCTCAAAATCGAAAATGCACAACAAAACAAATGAGGAACGAATGGGAGGAAACTGGAGTCAACGTCTGTGACCGAACTGTAAGAAACCACCTAAAGGAAATGGGATTTACATACAGAAAAGCTAAACAAAAGCCATCATTAACACCTAAACAGAAAAAACAAGGTCACAATGGGCTAAAGAAAAGCAATCGTGGACTGTGGATGACTGGATGAAAGTCATATTCAGTGATGAATCTCGAATCTGCATTGGGCAAGGTGATGATGCTGGAACGTTTGTTTGGTGCCGTTCCAATGAGATTTATAAAGATGACTGCCTGAAGAGAACATGTAAATTTCCACAGTCATTGATGATATGGGGCTGCATGTCAGGTAAAGGCACTGGGGAGATGGCTGTCATTACATCATCAATAAATGCACAAGTTTACGTTGATATTTTGGACACTTTTCTTATCCCATCAATTGAAAGGATGTTTGGGGATGATGAAATCATTTTTCAAGATGATAATGCATCTTGCCATAGAGCAAAAACTGCAAAAACATTCCTTGCAAAAAGACACATAGGGTCAATGTCATGGCCTGCAAATAGTCCAGCTCTTAATCCAATTGAAAATCTTTGGTGGAAGTTGAAGAAAATGGTCCATGACAAGGCTCCAACCGGAAAAGCTGATCTGGCAACAGCAATCAGAGAAAGTTGGAGCCAGATTGATGAAGAGTACTGTTTGTCACTCATTAAGTTCATGCCTCAGAGACTGCAAGCTGTTATAAAAGCCAGAGGTGGTGCAACAAAATACTAGTGATGTGTTGGAGCGTTCTTTTGTTTTTCATGATTCCATAATTTTTTCCTCAGAATTGAGTGATTCCATATTATTTTCCCTCTGCTTGGTCTAAAAAGTAACCGTTACTGACTGCCACAATTTTTTTTTCCTGATTTCTTATAGTGTTTCTTAAAGCCAGAAAGTTGCCATTTGAAATGACTTTAGTTTTGTGTCATGTCTGTGATCTGCTTTTTTTCTACAAAATTAAATTAATTTCAATCAATTCAATCAATTTTTTTTTATATAGCGCCAAATCACAACAAACAGTTGCCCCAAGGCGCTTTATATTGTAAGGCAAGGCCATACAATAATTATGTAAAACCCCAACGGTCAAAACGACCCCCTGTGAGCAAGCACTTGGCTACAGTGGGAAGGACTGCATAAAACAACTGAATGAACATCCTCCGAGGCCGGTGATTCCATAATTTTTGCCAGGGGTTGTACAATGATCTCCAATGCTTTAAAATGGACAAAAAAAACCAGAGACGTGTGAAAGAAAATGGAAAACAACCATCAAAATGGATAGAAGAATAACCAGAATGGCAAAGGCTCAGCCATTGATCAGCTACAGGATGATCAAAGACAGTCTGGAGTTACCTGTAAGTGCTGGGACAGTTAGAAGATGCCTGTGTGAAGCTAATTTATTTGCAAGAATCCCCCGCAAAGTCCCTCTGTTAAATAAAAGACAGGTGCAGAAGAGGTTACAATTTGCCAAAGAACACATCAACTGGCCTAAAGAGAAATGGAGGAATATTTTGTGGACTGATGAGAGCAAAATTGTTCTTTTTGGGTCCAACGGCCACAGACAGTTTGTGAGACGACCCCGAAACTCTGAATTCAAGCCACAGTTCACAGTGAAGACAGTGAAGCATGGTGGTGCAAGCATCATGATATGGGCATGTCTCTCCTACTATGGTGTTGGGCCTATATATCATATACCAGGTATCATGGATCAGTTTGGATATGGATATGTCAGAATACTTGAAGAGGTCATGTTGCCTTATGCTGAAGAGGTCATGCCCTTGAAATGGGTGTTTCAACAAGACAATGACCCCAAGCACACTAGTACATGAGCAAAATCTTGGTTCCAAACCAACAAAATTAATGCCTCGCAGATGTGGGGAAATCATGAAAAACTGTGTTTATACAACTAAATACTAGTTTAGTGATTCACAGGATTGCTAAAAAAGCAGTTTGAACAGAACAGTTTTGAGTTTGTAGCGTCAACAGCAGATGCTACTATTATTGTGAACACCCCCTTTTCTACTTTTTTTTACTAACAGCCCAATTTCATAGCCTTAAGAGTGTGCATATCATGAATGCTTGGTCTTGTTGGATTTGTGAGAATCTACTGAATCCACTGGTACCTTGTTTCCCATGTAACAATAAGAAATATACTCAAAACCTGGATTAATCTTTTTAGTATATATAATCAGAACACCCACTTTATTCACCATTTCTTCTCCATTTCATGTTCTAGACATGTCTCGGGTTCAGAAATATATAGTGAAATCAAGTGAATTAAATGTGGTGTGTGTGTGTGTGTGTGTGTGTGTGTGTGTGTGTGTGTGTGTGTGTGTGTGTGTGTGTGTGTGTGTGTGTGTGTGTGTGTGTGTGTGTGTGTGTGTGTGTGTGTGTGTGTGTATGCGCGCGCGCATGTATGCATGCATGCATGCATGCATACATTTGGTGGGGGGGGGTGCACATCCCCAATAAAGCCTATGGACAAATATGTTAGCAGTCCCCAGCAAACTGTGAGCAACATGAATTATTTGTTTAAAGTTGTATGTGCACAAGGTTGAAAAATGAGTACGTTTAAAAAAATTAATCTAATTTGCTGAATTTATTACAGAATTTGGACTTGTTAACACAAAATCACCAACAGACAAACTGACAATAAACCCCAAGCTATCTGTGGCTTTGTCCCCCCCCACCCCCACCGAAATATGTCTTCATCCATTTTAAACTGTAACTGCGTGTCTGCATTCTTGAACGAAATATCTCTTCAGTTATGTGTTGTGAATTGATTAAGGGAGCTGCAGCTTTGAAAATATTACAGTGAAACAGAAGACTCCTCAGTGCATCTTCAGCTATTTGATGTGATGCACAGTGTCTCACTGAAACAGGATATTTGAATATAACATCTGGTTATAAAGTAGCTACTGGGAATTAACAAAGACTGAGTTTCAAACACATGAGTCAGAATATCTTCATAAATACAGCCAAATAAACCAAATTTGTATAATCAGAATATTTTGTAAAATATCCAAGGCTTCTGAAAAACCAACTTGCATAAATGTGAAATAATGCACCCTTAAAATCCAAATCTTATTATCACCCTTCACAAATATGTGGTAACAACAACGGCCTTTGAACATTTGTTGCAGCCATTTCGAGTCTTTGTGCGCCTGTCTGCTGCTAGTTTCAGCCATTACTGTGTGCACAAGCTATTTTGGCAGTGGCAGATTAATTTCTCTCCAAACATTTATCACATCAGGACTCATTGCAAAGACAGTACATCCTTTCCTTTTCGAGCTTTCTTTTATACTTTTGGATGTGTCCTATCGTAGTGGTGTAGTAGTTAGAGAAGAACCCTGTGTGGATTAGTGAAGATCCAAAATCAATTCAAACTTGTGCACCCACTTTGTTTTTTTCAAGTCATTGATGTTTTCTGTACAATCATTCTGAACTGATTAAAGAAAATATTTGAGCCAACTTAATTGAACTGTTTCAACTGTTAACACCTGAATGAATTAACTTGTTTGAAATGATGTAAATTCTAACTTTATAACTTAATTTCAAAGAACTTAATTAATTCAGGTGTTACCAATTGAAACAAATGATTCAGTTGGTTCTTTTTCAGAGCACTATGGCAAAAGAACAGATCAAAGAGATCATTAAAAGGCCAAAATTACCATGACATCCATGTCCATGTCTGATCACAACTGTATATCTATAATATAACTAATGCAAAGCCTTGGACCAAACATCGATGTAGGTTGATGAAAATATATCATGTTGATTATATGTGATACACAGTTAAAAATTACTTGGGTTGATGAAGGTCTCGAGATGCAGGTATTTTAAATAGACTGACACAATTTGTTAATGATGAACTATTGTAGGCTTCAATGATTCTTACATATGAGTTTATTAAAAGGTATTCATGAAAATATTATGTTTCACCGACATTAAAGACCATGTCATTTAGGTCCTGTAGACTTTTTTTTTCAGTAAAATTACAACCCTCTTAACCCCAGACACTTTCAGCATTTTTTAAAATGTAGTGTAGATGTAAATTAATATTCAGAGTTTTCAGCAAGTTGACAGTAGGGTTGTACAATATGGCCACATTATCGTATCTCAATATTGTCATATCAATATGACTATGATTTCACACAAAGTGAAACAACAGTGAAAATGAAACATTCTTAAACAAAATAGTAATAATACCACACTCATTTTTCCAGTTTTATTGCCAGTTTTCTTCAGACATGTCAGGGGATGGAAACATGAACATTTCCAAGTCAATGAATATGTCTTGGACTTTATTTACATAAATTATGTGTCCAGGCGGCAGGCACAATGTGGCTGGACATAAATGCAGGACACAGACGTTGGAGTAATAAAAAGCTCTTTAAATGTTGCAGGGGTACGGTACACAGAATGGCAGGCAAACAGGCAGAGGTACAAACAGGCGTGAGGCTGAGGCATAGTCAAAAACAGGCTGAGGTCAAACACGGCAATTCAGAGTATGGTAGGTTGAGACAGAGGCAGGATCCAGAAACAACAAAACTAGGTCAAACCTGGCAAGGCAATCAGGGCAATAACAAAAGGCTGGAACGAGGCTTGCAAAAGACAACAAACTGGCACCGCAGTGAGGAAAGTGAAGACTTAATCAATCAATCAATTTTATTTATATAGCACCAAATCACAACAAACAGTTGCCCCAAGGTGCTTTATATTGTAAGGCAAGGCCATACAATAATTATGTAAAAACCCCAACGGTCAAAACGACCCCCTGTGAGCAAGCACTTGGCAACAATGGGAAGGAAAAACTCCCTTTTAACAGGAAGAAACCTCCAGCAGAACCAGGCTCAGGGAGGGGCAGTCTTCTGCTGGGACTGGTTGGGGCTGAGGGAGAGAACCAGGAAAAAGACATGCTGTGGAAGACAGCAGAGATCAATCACTAATGATTAAATGCAGAGTGGTGCATACAGAGCAAAAAGAGAAAGAAACACTCAGTGCATCATGGGAACCCCCCAGCAGTCTAAGTCTATAGCAGCATAACTAAGGGATGGTTCAGGGTCACCTGATCCAGCCCTAACTATAAGCTTTAGCAGAAAGGAAAGTTTTAAGCCTAATCTTAAAAGTAGAGAGGGTGTCTCTCTCCCTGATCTGAATTGGGAGCTGGTTCCACAGGAGAGGAGCCTGAAAGCTGAAGGCTCTGCCTCCCATTCTACTCTTACAAACCCTAGGAACTACAAGTAAGCCTGCAGTCTGAGAGCGAAGCGCTCTATTGGGGTGATATGGTACTATGAGGTCCCTAAGATAAGATGGGACCTGATTATTCAAAACCTTATAAGTAAGAAGAAGAATTTTAAATTCTATTCTAGAATTAACAGGAAGCCAATGAAGAGAGGCCAATATGGGTGAGATATGCTCTCTCCTTCTAGTCCCCGTTAATACTCTAGCTGCAGCATTTTGAATTAACTGAAGGCTTTTTAGGGAACTTTTAGGACAACCTGATAATAATGAATTACAATAGGCCAGCCTAGAGGAAATAAATGCATGAATTAATTTTTCAGCATCACTCTGAGACAAGACCTTTCTAATTTTAGAGATATTGTGTAAATGCAAAAAAGCAGTCCTACATATTTGAATGACATATCCTGATCAAAAATGACTCCAAGATTTCTCACAGTATTACTAGAGGTCAGGGTAATGCCATCCAGAGTAAGGATCTGGTTAGACACCATGTTTCTAAGATTTGTGGGGCCAAGTACAATAACTTCAGTTTTATCTGAGTTTAAAAGCAGGAAATTAGAGGTCATCCATGTCTTCATGTCTGTAAGACAATCCTGCAGTTTAGCTAATTGGTGTGTGTCCTCTGGCTTCATGGATAGATAAAGCTGGGTATCATCTGCGTAACAATGAAAATGTAAGCAATGCTGTCTAATAATACTGCCTAAGGGAAGCATGTATAAAGTGAATAAAATTGGTCCTAGCACAGAACCTTGTGGAACTCCATAATTAACCTTAGTCTGTGAAGACGATTCCCCATTTACATGAACAAATTGTAATCTATTAGATAAATATGATTCAAACCACCGCAGCGCAGTGCCTTTAATACCTATGGCATGCTCTAATCTCTGTAATAAAATTTTATGGTCAACAGTATCAAAAGCAGCACTGAGGTCTAACAGAACAAGCACAGAGATGAGTCCACTGTCTGAGGCCATAAGAAGATCTTTTGTAACCTTCACTAATGCTGTTTCTGTACTATGATGAATTCTAAAACCTGACTGAAAGTCTTCAAATAGACCATTCCTCTGCAGATGATCAGTTATCTGTTTTACAACTACCCTTTCAAGAATTTTTGAGAGAAAAGGAAGGTTGGAGATTGGCCTATAATTAGCTAAGATAGCTGGGTCAAGTGATGGCTTTTAAGTAATGGTTTAATTACTGCCACCTTAAAAGCCTGTGGTGTTATGTGTCGGACGCAGCTCGGAGAACCGACCAGCGTTTGAAGGACCCAGTATGAAATAAGCAGAGCACGGTTCAAAGGCTAACTGAATTTAATACATAACAGTGATAATAACAAAAAGGTGCGGCCTGGCGTGGTGCGCTCCCAGCAGCGCTAACGGTCCGGAGCCAGAAGCTGTTTCGGACCCAAGGACCCCGCCGACACCCCCCAGGTGGCCGCAACAACCAAGTCTGTGAAAGAAGGAACCATTATGTGAGTCCACACTCTACACACAGAACACTCAAAGGTGTACAAACAGCAAACACCTCCTGGCTTGATCACCGATCAGCTTCCCAACCTGCAGGCATGGAACATCCAGTTCACAAAACTCCACCGCAGTGGAAGCCGATACATGACCAACAAACAGCTCAATACAATAAGGTGTGAGGGACACCACATTCACTGACTGTACAACTGTTAGTCACAAAATCCAACGTACCTCAGGAAGTGTGCTGACGAGCGTGAGACCCCACCCCCTCCTCTTTCACAGACTGTGCATCAAACCTGGACGTTCTCAGCATCCGCTGCTGATGAGATGGCTCCCAAGACGACGATCTCACCCGTCTGGTCACAAGGTCGAGTCTCTGGCAAATACACACTGTGCACTCCAGTCTTAAATGCCAACATGTTCCACTCCATCCAGATGCACCACAGCTGTGAGTCCTGACGAGTCGCAGGTGATCAGGGTGAGGTCCTGACAGCCTCAGCAACACAGCCACTCAGTCCCAAATGCACGCCACCTGGGAGGAAAACCAAAAAACAGAAACAAACCGGCAGCCAGGGCCCCCCCAGCCATATAACATGTGGTACATAGCCAACTAATAAAGATAGATTGATCATATTTAAGATCGAAGCATTAAATAATGGTAGGGCTTCCTTGAGCAGCCTGGTAGGAATGGGGTCTAATAGACATGTTGATGGTTTGGATGAAGTAACTAATGAAAATAACTCAGACAGAACAATCGGAGAGAAAGAGTCTAACCAAATACCAGCATCACTGAAAGCAGCCAAAGATAACGATACATCTTTGGGATGGTTATGAGTAATTTTTTCTCTAATAGTTAAAATTTTATTAGCAAAGAAAGTCATGAAGTCATTACTAGTTAAAGTTAAAAGAATACTCGGCTCAATAGAGCTCTGACTCTTTGTCAGCCTGGCTACAGTGCTGAAAAGAAACCTGGGGTTGTGCTTATTTTCTTCAATTAGTGATGAGTAGTAAGATGTCCTAGCTTTACGGAGGGCTTTTTTATAGAGCAACAGACTCTTTTTCCAGGCTAAGTGAAGATCTTCTAAATTAGTGAGACACCATTTCCTCTCCAACTTACGGGTTATCTGCTTTAAGCTGCGAGTTTGTGAGTTATACCTCAGGCAGTTCTGATTTAAAGCTCTCTTTTTCAGAGGAGCTACAGCATCCAAAGTTGTCTTCAATGAGGATGTAAAACTATTGACGAGATACTCTATCTCACTTACAGAGTTTAGGTAGCTATTCTGCACTGTGTTGGTATATGGCATTAGAGAACATAAACAAGGACTGATATCCTTAAACCTAGTTACAGCGCTTTCTGAAAGACTTCTAGTGTAATGAAACTTATTCCCCACTGCTGGGTAGTCCATCAGAGTAAATGTAAATGTTATTAAGAAACGATAACCCGTAAGTTGGAGAGGAAATGGCGTCTCACTAATTTAGAAAAACTTCACTTAGCCTGGAAAAAGAGTCTGTTGCTCTATAAAAAAGCCCTCCGTAAAGCTAGGACATCTTACTACTCATCACTAATTGAAGAAAATAAGAACAACCCCAGGTTTCTTTTCAGCACTGTAGCCAGGCTGACAAAGAGTCAGAGCTCTATTGAGCCGAGTATTCCTTTAACTACTAATGACTTCATGACTTTCTTTGCTAATAAAATTTTAACTATTAGAGAAAAAATTACTCATAACCATCCCAAAGACGTATCGTTAGCTTTGGCTGCTTTCAGTGATGCCGGTATTTGGTTAGACTCTTTCTCTCAGATTGTTCTGTCTGAGTTATTTTCATTAGTTACTTCATCCAAACCATCAACATGTTTATTAGACCCCATTCCTACCAGGCTGCTCAAGGAAGCCCTACCATTATTTAATGCTTCGATCTTAAATATGATCAATCTATCTTTATTAGTTGGCTATGTACCACAGGCTTTTAAGGTGGCAGTAATTAAACCATTACTTAAAAAGCCATCACTTGACCCAGCTATCTTAGCTAATTATAGACCAATCTCCAACCTTCCTTTTCTCTCAAAAATTCTTGAAAGGGTAGTTGTAAAACAGCTAACTGATCATCTGCAGAGGAATGGTCTATTTGAAGAGTTTCAGTCAGGTTTTAGAATTCATCATAGTACAGAAACAGCATTAGTGAAGGTTACAAATGATCTTCTTATGGCCTCAGACAGTGGACTCATCTCTGTGCTTGTTATGTTAGACCTCAGTGCTGCTTTTGATACTGTTGACCATAAAATTTTATTACAGAGATTAGAGCATGCCATAGGTATTAAAGGCACTGCGCTGCGGTGGTTTGAATCATATTTATCTAATAGATTACAATTTGTTCATGTAAATGGGGAATCGTCGTCACAGACTAAGGTTAATTATGGAGTTCCACAAGGTTCTGTGCTACGACCAATTTTATTCACTTTATACATGCTTCCCTTAGGCAGTATTATTAGACGGCATTGCTTAAATTTTCATTGTTACGCAGATGATACCCAGCTTTATCTATCCATGAAGCCAGAGGACACACACCAATTAGCTAAACTGCAGGATTGTCTTACAGACATAAAGACATGGATGACCTCTAATTTCCTGCTTTTAAACTCAGATAAAACTGAAGTTATTGTACTTGGCCCCACAAATCTTAGAAACATGGTGTCTAACCAGATCCTTACTCTGGATGGCATTACCCTGACCTGTAGTAATACTGTGAGAAATCTTGGAGTCATTTTTGATCAGGATATGTCATTCAAAGCGCATATTAAACAAATATGTAGGACTGCTTTTTTGCATTTACGCAATATCTCTAAAATTAGAAAGGTCTTGTCTCAGAGTGATGCTGAAAAATTAATTCATGCATTTATTTCCTCTAGGCTGGACTATTGTAATTCATTATTATCAGGTTGTCCTAAAAGTTCCCTGAAAAGCCTTCAGTTAATTCAGAATGCTGCAGCTAGAGTACTGACGGGGACTAGAAGGAGAGAGCATATCTCACCCATATTGGCCTCTCTTCATTGGCTTCCTGTTAATTCTAGAATAGAATTTAAAATTCTTCTTCTTACTTATAAGGTTTTGAATAATCAGGTCCCATCTTATCTTAGGGACCTCATAGTACCATATCACCCCAATAGAGCGCTTCGCTCTCAGACTGCAGGCTTACTTGTAGTTCCTAGGGTTTGTAAGAGTAGAATGGGAGGCAGAGCCTTCAGCTTTCAGGCTCCTCTCCTGTGGAACCAGCTCCCAATTCAGATCAGGGAGACAGACACCCTCTCTACTTTTAAGATTAGGCTTAAAACTTTCCTTTTTGCTAAAGCTTATAGTTAGGGCTGTATCAGGTGACCCTGAACCATCCCTTAGTTATGCTGCTATAGACTTAGACTGCTGGGGGGTTCCCATGATGCACTGAGTGTTTCTTTCTCTTTTTGCTCTGTATGCACCACTCTGCATTTAATCATTAGTGATTGATCTCTGCTCCCCTCCACAGCATGTCTTTTTCCTGGTTCTCTCCCTCAGCCCCAACCAGTCCCAGCAGAAGACTGCCCCTCCCTGAGCCTGGTTCTGCTGGAGGTTTCTTCCTGTTAAAAAGGCGTTTTTCCTTCCCACTGTCGCCAAGTGCTTGCTCACAGGGGGTCATTTTGACCGTTGGGGCTTTTACGTAATTATTGTATGGCCTTGCCTTACAATATAAAGCGCCTTGGGGCAACTGTTTGTTGTGATTTGGCGCTATATAAATAAAACTGATTGAACTGATTGATTGATTGACTTCAGAAATCTCAGATTACTCTTGTTTTTTGTGCATGTATGATGAAAACCTCCAGAAATCCTACACATAAAAAAGGCTGGACAATCCAAAAACATCACCTCTAAGAAAAAAATGAGGAGAAAAAAATCTAACCTACATCACAATGAAGACAGAACACCAAATGGAAGGGAAGGACATCTCCATGGTCCGAAGCATGCCCTACTGTCCACAAAGCATGCTGGCAGTGGTGCAGGCATGCATGACCATCAGTCAGCATATAGCCACGTTCTGATGATGTGACAGCTACGGTGCAGTTGGAACGTTGGTAAAACATCAAGAACCAAACCAAAGAGTTGTACACTCTGACTGGAGGCTGCACTTTAAATCACTGGTCTGTTGTACACCAGCCTTCAGGGGTCCTGCTTCTGCTGATTTACAAAATAAAAGACAGAAGGAAGGCGGGACAATTATGTGTTTTAGTTTGGAATTTCATAAATCACTGAAGACTGTGCTGAGTACATTCATCCTCAGCCAGAAGACTTAAGACAGACGCTCATACAACAAGAATGACAGCAGAGTTAAAAAAAAAAAATCAGTTTATGTGACATAAATAAGTCATTCACTCTCTTACACTTGTTTTTCTCTTTGTGCTTCCTGTGAAACCTCACTGCACGCAACAAACACCAAATTAAATACATCTTAACTGAGTAAGAGCCAAGACATGAAAATGTGCTCATTTGGAGGGGAAATTAAAACAACAAACGCAAATAAATAAACAATTCTATTTCTCCAAAGACTTCATTCTTCCACATTTCAAACACTTCAGTGGCTAATTATAGCCTGAAGTCAGGTGCTTTGATGCTTTTTCCCTCAGCAGAAATCCCTGGCTTTTCTTTTCCTGGAAGTGTTTTCATTTTGGTCCTGAGGTAAACTACCTGATGGCGCACAGCGTGCCCCGAGCAGCAAGTGTTAGACACGGCAGCGCTCACATCACGCCACGTTGTCCACATTGCAAAATAGCAGAAGAACAAAAAGTCTGTCAGCCTGAAACAGATCGGCTCTCGTCACGTGCTGAATCTACACTCTGAAGCTCTGGAAGTGAAACCACAGCCAAACTCTTGACATCTTGCAGAAAGTGCAAAAATAAAACCTTTCTTCTCCAGGCTGTGGACTCAGCGCTGTGGTGTTCCACGTCTCACACTGGCGGGGATTCTGGTGGACACTGCAAACCTAAGATCAACAATCAAGAAGAAACCTCTCCAGCTGCTGTCACACACAGACCCGTCCCTGTCCCACACGTGTGAAGTACATGGCAGGGACACGGAGGAGGAGGAGTACCGTTTTCTCTTGGCAGCCTTTTGGGTGTGTCTTCCAGCCCACCTCCTCCCAGGCATCCACCCTGTCACACATGCAAAGGAAATGTGGAGGGGGTGGGGGTCCACCACGAGACTGAAAATGTCCAAAGCATTTTCTCAGCAAGTCCTGCAGTCCATCTGTGGCACAGGACACAGCATAGGTCCGGGGTGACATATGACATCCAGCCATGCTGGGAATAATAGTTTTTACGGATGCACCCTGGCGATGTCTCATCCCTGTGTGAGGCTCCTCGTCTCCATGGACCAAGCTCATGTGTTTCCCATCAGGGAAGTCTGTGGTTACCTTCCTCATGTTGCTCGACTGGAAAAACATAGCTAATATGGTGTGATCTGGAAAAAGCTTTGATGCAGGGCTTCACAAATAAACCTCCACATGCCATATGGTTTGCATTTGTCTCTTAATTTATTTCATATAAATGACTGTTGAATATTCTGCAGAGCCAACGTGTATAAAAGTCCAAGGAGATCAGTCTGTGGCAAAGTGTGATTATTATGATTTGACTTTTTCAGTTCTGCTTGACAGCAAAGGTTTTCCAAAATAAGCAAACAAGCAAACAGACAAAACAAACAAAATTCCACATATACAGCAATTAAAAAGTACTGATGGTAAGCTTCATAGTGACTCACCAGCTCACACACTTTGGTATTAGTAAGATGAGTATTGGGTTACCACTGGGAGGCCTCTGCCTCCACAGACAGCAGCCCGCCGTGAAGACGTGGAAGTGAGCTTTTCCACATCCAGCAGACTTTCCTACAGCAGCTTCCCGAAATAAAAACCGACAACAGGGAGCTCAACATTTGTCATCAACAGCTGCCTGCGTGGGTGTCTTTATGCAGTTTTGCTCCTTTGTTATTTTTATTCCCAAACAAAACACACACAGTTAAAAAGTAAACTAACAACAGCAGTTTTCCACTTTTCTACAGTGATGTGTAACATTTATATTATAATAGCAAAGTGGCCTCTGTGTGCGTGTGTATGGATTCGATCACGCAAAAACGATTTGGTATGTTTTTGTATTTTGGGTCAAGGATGAATGCTGTGAAAATGGTTGATAGGACAAATATTTTTGGAGAAATTAGCAATTTTAGCTAACCAGTAAACAATGGACACTGTGCTGCAATGCACCATGGGAGTTTTGGCTTTTGGGGTTTTAATTGTTGTTTTTGTGGTTCATGTTAATTTGCTGTTAGTGTTATTGATTTATTTGTGTTTTTGTTGAGTTGGTTTAGTCAATTTAGTTAAGTCTCATGTTGCCATTACCATGAGTGAAAACTGTAGTGTGTTTGATGTCTTCCTCCAGTCTCTGTTCCTGCTCTTCTAAAATTAGAAGCACCTGCTTGCGGCAGAATGCGGGAAAGACAAAATGCATTGCGTGTGTGTGTGTGTGTGTGTGTGTGTGTGTGTGTGTGTGTGTGTGTGTGTGTGTGTGTGTGTGTGTGTGTGTGTGTGTGTGTGTGTGTGTGTGTGTAACACTCTCCACAGAGAAACTGTGGGGAGCTGACATTTGCCATTTGGTATGTTTATGTATTTTGGGTCAACGGTGAACTCTGCCAAAATAGTACACTGATAGGACTAATATTTTTTGGAGAAACTATAGATATTAGCTAACAACACTGAACAATGGATGTTACTAACTCCATTCTGGACTCACACGCTATTCCAGCAGGAGGCGGTAAGTCATCTTTATATTAAAAGTTTGACTGCAGTGAGTGATTTAAATACGTTAAAAATACATGGATGACACAAGAAAGTGAAAACACTTATTTCCATTGTGGTCCATTTAAAAATCAAATAGCAAAACAGAAGTAAATATAAAATAAAATAATAATAATAGTCTGTGTATATGATAACAAGAACCTAAACAATTCATAAATACATTGAGACATAAATTAACAGTAAAAAATTACATAATTAACAGGAAATAAAAGGGTTGAGTTCCTCTTCTAAAAGTTATTGAGGTTCTAAGGTTCTAAAAAGATTCTGGACTCACACGCCATTCCAATTCATTATACAAGCTTTGCTTAATTTATTACCACTATTACCACCCTTGAAAACTGTCAGCTACGTATATTATAAACACTACCCAATCTGTAAGACAATCCTGCACCAATTAGCTAAACTGCAGGATTGTCTTACAGACATAAAGACATGGATGACCTCTAATTTCCTGCTTTTAAACTCAGATAAAACTGAAGTTATTGTACTTGGCCCCACAAATCTTAAAAACATGGTGTCTAACCAGATCCTTACTCTGGATGGCATTACCCTGACCTCTAGTAATACTGTGAGAAATCTTGGAGTCATTTTTGATCAGGATATGTCATTCAAAGCGCATATTAAACAAATATGTAGGACTGCTTTTTTGCATTTACGCAATATCTCTAAAATCAGAAAGGTCTTGTCTCAGAGTGATGCTGAAAAACTAATTCATGCATTTATTTCCTCTAGGCTGGACTATTGTAATTCATTATTATCAGGTTGTCCTAAAAGTTCCCTAAAAAGCCTTCAGTTAATTCAAAATGCTGCAGCTAGAGTACTGACGGGGACTAGAAGGAGAGAGCATATCTCACCCATATTGGCCTCTCTTCATTGGCTTCCTGTTAATTCTAGAATAGAATTTAAAATTCTTCTTCTTACTTATAAGGTTTTGAATAATCAGGTCCCATCTTATCTTAGGGACCTCGTAGTACCATATCACCCCAATAGAGCGCTTCGCTCTCAGACTGCAGGCTTACTTGTAGTTCCTAGGGTTTGTAAGAGTAGAATGGGAGGCAGAGCCTTCAGCTTTCAGGCTCCTCTCCTGTGGAACCAGCTCCCAATTCAGATCAGGGAGACAGACACCCTCTCTACTTTTAAGATTAGGCTTAAAACTTTCCTTTTTGCTAAAGCTTATAGTTAGGGCTGGATCAGGTGACCCTGAACCATCCCTTAGTTATGCTGCTATAGACGTAGACTGCTGGGGGGTTCCCATGATGCACTGTTTCTTTCTTTTTTTTGCTCTGTATGCACCACTCTGCATTTAATCATTAGTGATCGATCTCTGCTCCCCTCCACAGCATGTCTTTTTCCTGGTTCTCTCCCTCAGCCCCAACCAGTCCCAGCAGAAGACTGCCCCTCCCTGAGCCTGGTTCTGCTGGAGGTTTCTTCCTGTTAAAAGGGAGTTTTTCCTTCCCACTGTAGCCAAGTGCTTGCTCACAGGGGGTCGTTGGCCTTGCCTTACAATATAAAGCGCCTTGGGGCAACTGTTTGTTGTGATTTGGCGCTATATAAAAAAAATTGATTGATTGAATTGATTGATTGATAGAGCCTGTGGATCACCTCGGTAACAGGCTACTCCACAAGCAAATGGCTGAACTGATCTTTGTTATGATCAAAGCCCAAAGAGACCGAATGGAATTCAAATACAAGAGGCTGAATGGAATGAAGAAACTGGATTTTATTGTACAAACAAATGTGCAACAGAGTTTGGGTAATTGTGCAGGATAATAACTGAGCAGGAGGACTGAAGTGTGGAGACCCAGGCTGGGCTACTATAGGAAAAGGAAGCCGCAGTCCGATGGAACCAGGAACAGCTGTTGGCAGCGACAGGAGTTGGCAGTGGATGGAGATGTCCAGCTGGAGGCCGATGGAGGATATTGCCACTGGTAGAAAATGGTGAGACCTAAGAACTGTTGTAACTGTTTCCGGGATAAGGGGGCCAACCATTCTGTGATTGCAGCTATTTTGATGGGATTGGGCTTGATGGAATCATGTAAAATGATCAAACTGAGGAAAGAAATGGTGGACTGGTGGAACTCGCACTTTTCCGCTTTAACAAACAATCTGTTCAACAACAGCCACTGAGGAACCAGGTGTATATGTTAGATGTGTTCTGTGGGGTTCTGCGAGAAAATCAAAATGCCATCCAAGTATGCAAAGACAAACTGATTGAGGTAAGCCCTGAGGGCATCATTTGCAAGCACCTGGAAGGTGGAAAGAGCATTAGTCAAATCAAAGGGCATGACCAGGCACTCAAAGTGTCCTAAAGGGGTGTTGAAGGCAGTCTTCCACTCATCACCCTCATTGACATGTACCAGATGGTAAGCATTCCTCAGATCACGCTTGGAAAAAAATTGAGGACCCCTGCAGGGGACTGAACATGGAATCAAGCAAGGGGAGTGGGTACCGATTGCGGACCGTAACTGCATTCAGCGCATGAGAACCTATGCAGAGGCATAGGGTGCCACCCTTCTTCCCGACAAAGAAGAACTTGCCCCCAACGGGGAAGATGGAGTCGTATCGGCCCAGCTGACAGGGAGTCCCGTATATAGGTCTCCATTGATTCCCTTTCTGGATGCAAAAGGTTGTAGATCTGACTGTACGGATACTTCACGCCCGGAAGTAAATCAATGGTGCAATCATAGGGACAATGAGGAGGGAGTGACAGATCGCAATCCTTACTGAACACCTCAGCAAGATTGTGATACTCTGCTGGCGCTAAGGACAGGTCAGGAGGTGTGAGGCCCAACTCCTTGTCTTCGATGCTGGGCAGCATGGAGGATCGAAGACATGCGCTGTGGCAGGCTTTGTTCCACTGCGTAATTGTCCCTGTGGGCCATTCAAAGTGACCCCTTGACCCCTGACACAAAGTGATGAATGAAAACACTTAATAAGAACAAATCAGAGACCAGATCAACCCTGAACCACAAAGTGACAGAAAACAATAAAAGAAAACACCAATTGAAAGGAGAAGGTATGCCAGACAACATTCAAATAAAAAATAAAAAACACAGAACAGTACAGAAATACATACTATTCTCAAGAAAATACAATGGAAAGTGACACTGGGAGATGATCTGACCAGCAAAAGAAGGAAACAAAACATCATGGCATACAAGACAGCGTGTGACTCCTGATCCACTAGACAGTAGTCCCTCAGACATTCCAATTACCTTGAAGTAACCATGGTCACACGTAACCATACGTGTGACCATGGATGAAGGAGAATTGGGACTAGCTGAAGTAATGCAGATAGAAAGATTCTGGAAGTCTTGGACTGAGCACATGCAGAACATGCCTTACAAAACTCTTGGTGTCTTGGACTACGGAGGGCCGCCAGAAATGTTGAGTCACAGAAGCATTGGTGTGTATGACACCATGGTGGCACTGTAATTTTGAACTATGCACCCATTGGATGATCCATGGACGGTGGTCCGTGGGAAGAAATAGACAGCGGTCAGGCAACCAGCAGGTACTTGGGGCCCCTCAAGGGGTCTTCTATCTCCAATTTTACCTCCCATGAAACAGCCCCAATTATAAGGAGAGAGAATAGGAGTCCACGGCCTTCTTGCTGTGAGGCAACAGTGTTAGTCACTAAGCCACCGTGCTGACCTGAACAAAGGTATTCACTGAATAAGAGGCATGAAAAGACAATGTTTAAGAGTAATAAGTAATGTACACAGATCAGCTATCACACTGTGACCACTTGCAGGTGAAGTGAATAATCTTGATTATCACATTACAGTAGCACCTGTCAGTGGGTGGGATAAATTAGGTTCCTGAGTCATATAAGCCATTACAATTTGGGCCATTGTGATGGCTAGACAACTTGGTCAGAGCTTCTCCAAAACTGCAACTCTCCTGGCATGTTCCCAGTCTGTCATGGGCAGTACCTACCAAAAGTGGTCCAACGAAGTAAAACTGGTGAACCTGCGACAGGGTTATGGGCACCCAAGGCACCCTGATGGGTGTGGGTATCAAAGGCTGCCCACGCTGGACAGGCACAGAGCCATCTGATGATTCTGCCCAACAGGCCAGCCATGGCACACCATTGCGCTTAGTTCACACTCTGAACTCCTTCACCACTGTGAAGGAGTTCAGAGTATGTGTGGAAGCACACATCTGCTTTCTTCAAAACCACAAAATGCCGCCATAGGAACTTGTCCAATTCTTCATCTGACAGCACTTCTACAGCCGCTAATGAGGTTCCTGGGACCACTGGATTTAGCTTCCTCATATAATGGCAGCATTTTTATGAAAGTTAATAGAGTTGTTCAACAAAGCAAAATGTGTGGGACAAAAATGCACAGTAAATAGAACCAAAAGGCATGGTTCTTGTCATATAGTCATAAAATTTGACAAATAATGACTTTCACATGACAATACACGAACCAAATACCAAGGATTTATTTACAAGGATCAGCTACAATGTTCTATCTCCAGGGAGATTATTTCAATAATAAGCATAATATTATGTAAGAGTTTACAGGTTTTGCCTGTACTTTCAGGCATGCATAGAATCCCCTTCGACATAATATATGTGCACAGTAGTGAGTATAAAATGGTGACATACATGCATTTGAAAAATAATTCAAATTAATAACTTTAGTAATATTAATTGTTACTGTTGGTAATTGTTAATATTATGCTAACAACCAGACATTCTCGTACCAGTCTACAATACAAAGTCAACTGATTAGAATCGGTCATTTGTGGTGGTATCTAAGGAAAGATTTTCGCTGATGCTTTTAGTCAAAAATGAGACTGCTGAGAGAGTTCATGCCACACTGTGTGGTTCCAGTCACTAAAGCATGTGACACTTATCAGCCCATGATAAAAACAGAGAGAATATTCAAGCCTGGACCCTCAAATACATTTCAGAGTGAGATGGCAGAGTGGCATATTTACTCTGTGGGTGAGAGTAGGAGAGCTGATAATCAGTGATTGAAATGTAAATGTGAGGTAACTGGCTGAAGTATCTAAGTGGATATATGAATTACAAACTTAAATTTTTTCTCATCCGCCTGTATGTAAATGGAAGTGTAAATGACCGTTAGTGTTTGAAACAAAAATGGATGCAGAAGGTGAGAGTGGTTCACAGAAGAGCTGTTGGATATGAATATGCACATATCTGAAATCCAGCTGTGATTCATATCATCATATATTCATGATATGAAGGCTGCTGTGTGCGAATAGAAGGAATTCTGGGTAATACACACTGACACCAGAAATGTTAAATGTTGAACACATTTCCTAGATTGAGAATCCCTGGATCAACCATAGAGGAGATCTCGCGGGAATTCATTTGAAAGTCAACACTGAACCAGAAATGCCAAATGGTGAGACGACACTGAAACTGGAAATGTCAAATGTTGAACACAATAAAACAGAACATAGAAAAGCTTATGTCTTTTCATGGGGACTATACATTTTCATACAATAAAAGTGTTGTCAATATACAGAAAAGAAAGAATTACAAAACAAAAAATACTAGAACTGGGGTTTTAAGGATCACAAGACATACAATTTTACCTAGAAAAGAAGCAAACTCTTCAATAATTCAAATAAACAAGAAGAAGAGATACATATATATATATATATATATATATATATGTATATGACTGCGGTATTGTATCACTTCCTGTTCCGGAGCACAGCGGTGTTTTTCTGTATCTGTTAGCTGTTTAATCTGCGCAGTTAGATTGATCTAGTTATCTAGATTACGATTTGTTTCCCAGTGTAATCTTTACGTGCCTTAACTAAAGCACTCCTTCTGCTGAATCACCTCTAAATTATTTACACATTATTCACTTTGTGTGTTTTTAGGAATCCGCTAGCTTAGCGCAGCTACTAGCTCTTAGCCGGTTTAGCATGGCGGCTTCTCCTGTCTCTCCCGCACTTTTCTGCTCTGGGTGTGAAATGTTTAGTTATTCCTCAGCCTCCTTTAGCAGTAATGGTACTTGTAATAAGTGTAGCTTATTCGTAGCTTTGGAGGCCAGGCTGGGCGAATTGGAGACTCGGCTCCGCACCGTGGAAAATTCTACAGCTAGCCAGGCCCCTGTAGTCGGTGCGGACCAAGGTAGCTTAGCCGCCATTAGTTACCCCCTGGCAGATCCCGAGCAGCCGGGAAAGCAGGCCGACTGGGTGACTGTGAGGAGGAAGCGTAGTTCTAAACAGAAGCCCCGTGTACACCGCCAACCCGTTCACATCTCTAACCGTTTTTCCCCACTCGACGACACACCCGCCGAGGATCAAACTCTGGTTATTGGCGACTCTGTTTTGAGAAACGTGAAGTTAGCGACACCAGCAACCATAGTCAATTGTCTTCCGGGGGCCAGAGCAGGCGACATTGAAGGAAATTTGAAACTGCTGGCTAAGGCTAAGCGTAAATTTGGTAAGATTGTAATTCACGTCGGCAGTAATGACACCCGGTTACGCCAATCGGAGGTCACTAAAATTAACATTGAATTGGTGTGTAACTTTGCAAAAACAATGTCGAACTCTGTAGTTTTCTCTGGGCCCCTCCCCAATCGGACCGGGAGTGACATGTTTAGCCGCATGTTCTCCTTGAATTGCTGTCTGTCTGAGTGGGCTTGAGGTGGGCTTCATAGATAATTGGCAAAGCTTCTGGGGAAAACCTGGTCTTGTTAGGAGAGACGGCATCCATCCCACTTTGGATGGAGCAGCTCTCATTTCTAGAAATCTGGCCAATTTTCTTAAATCCTCCAAACCGTGACTATCCAGGGTTGGGACCAGGAAGCAGAGTTGTAGTCTTACACTCCTCTCTGCAGCTTCTCTCCCCCTGCCATCCCCTCATTACCCCATCCCCGTAGAGACGGTGCCTGCTCCCAGACTACCAATAACCAGCAAAAATCTATTTAAGCATAAAAATTCAAAAAGAAAAAATAATATAGCACCTTCAACTGCACCACAGACTAAAACAGTTAAATGTGGTCTATTAAACATTAGGTCTCTCTCTTCTAAGTCCCTGTTGGTAAATGATATAATAATTGATCAACATATTGATTTATTCTGCCTTACAGAAACCTGGTTACAGCAGGATGAATATGTTAGTTTAAATGAGTCAACACCCCCGAGTCACACTAACTGTCAGAACGCTCGTAGCACGGGCCGGGGCGGAGGATTAGCAGCAATCTTCCATTCCAGCTTATTAATTAATCAAAAACCCAGACAGAGCTTTAATTCATTTGAAAGCTTGACTCTTAGTCTTGTCCATCCAAATTGGAAGTCCCAAAAAACAGTTTTATTTGTTATTATCTATCGTCCACCTGGTCGTTACTGTGAGTTTCTCTGTGAATTTTCAGACCTTTTGTCTGACTTAGTGCTTAGCTCAGATAAGATAATTATAGTGGGTGATTTTAACATCCACACAGATGCTGAGAATGACAGCCTCAACACTGCATTTAATCTATTATTAGACTCAATTGGCTTTGCTCAAAATGTAAATGAGTCCACCCACCACTTTAATCATATCTTAGATCTTGTTCTGACTTATGGTATGGAAATTGAAGACTTAACAGTATTCCCTGAAAACTCCCTTCTGTCTGATCATTTCTTAATAACATTTACATTTACTCTGATGGACTACCCAGCAGTGGGGAATAAGTTTCATTACACTAGAAGTCTTTCAGAAAGCGCTGTAACTAGGTTTAAGGATATGTTTCCTTCTTTATGTTCCCTAATGCCATATACCAACACAGTGCAGAGTAGCTACCTAAACTCTGTAAGTGAGATAGAGTATCTCGTCAATAGTTTTACATCCTCATTGAAGACAACTTTGGATGCTGTAGCTCCTCTGAAAAAGAGAGCTTTAAATCAGAAGTGCCTGACTCCGTGGTATAACTCACAAACTCGCAGCTTAAAGCAGATAACCCGTAAGTTGGAGAGGAAATGGCGTCTCACTAATTTAGAAGATCTTCACTTAGCCTGGAAAAAGAGTCTGTTGCTCTATAAAAAAGCCCTCCGTAAAGCTAGGACATCTTACTACTCATCACTAATTGAAGAAAATAAGAACAACCCCAGGTTTCTTTTCAGCACTGTAGCCAGGCTGACAAAGAGTCAGAGCTCTATTGAGCCGAGTATTCCTTTAACTTTAACTAGTAATGACTTCATGACTTTCTTTGCTAATAAAATTTTAACTATTAGAGAAAAAATTACTCATAACCATCCCAAAGACGTATCGTTATCTTTGGCTGCTTTCAGTGATGCCGGTATTTGGTTAGACTCTTTCTCTCAGATTGTTCTGTCTGAGTTATTTTCATTAGTTACTTCATCCAAACCATCAACATGTTTATTAGACCCCATTCCTACCAGGCTGCTCAAGGAAGCCCTACCATTATTTAATGCTTCGATCTTAAATATGATCAATCTATCTTTGTTAGTTGGCTATGTACCACAGGCTTTTAAGGTGGCAGTAATTAAACCATTACTTAAAAAGCCATCACTTGACCCAGCTATCTTAGCTAATTATAGGCCAATCTCCAACCTTCCTTTTCTCTCAAAAATTCTTGAAAGGGTAGTTGTAAAACAGCTAACTGATCATCTGCAGAGGAATGGTCTATTTGAAGAGTTTCAGTCAGGTTTTAGAATTCATCATAGTACAGAAACAGCATTAGTGAAGGTTACAAATGATGTTCTTATGGCCTCGGACAGTGGACTCATCTCTGTGCTTGTTCTGTTAGACCTCAGTGCTGCTTTTGATACTGTTGACCATAAAATTTTATTACAGAGATTAGAGCATGCCATAGGTATTAAAGGCACTGCGCTGCGGTGGTTTGAATCATATTTGTCTAATAGATTACAATTTGTTCATGTACATGGGGAATCTTCTTCACAGACTAGGGTTAATTATGGAGTTCCACAAGGTTCTGTGCTAGGACCAATTTTATTCACTTTATACATGCTTCCCTTAGGTAGTATTATTAGACGGTATTGCTTAAATTTTCATTGTTACGCAGATGATACCCAGCTTTATCTATCCATGAAGCCAGAGGACATACACCAATTAGCTAAACTGCAGGATTGTCTTACAGACATAAAGACATGGATGACCTCTAATTTCCTGCTTTTAAACTCAGATAAAACTGAAGTTATTGTACTTGGCCCCACAAATCTTAGAAACATGGTGTCTAACCAGATCCTTACTCTGGATGGCATTGCCCTGGCCTCTAGTAATACTGTGAGAAATCTTGGAGTCATTTTTGATCAGGATATGTCATTCAAAGCGCATATTAAACAAATATGTAGGACTGCTTTTTTGCATTTATGCAATATCTCTAAAATCAGAAAGGTCTTGTCTCAGAGTGATGCTGAAAACTAATTCATGCATTTATTTCCTCTAGGCTGGACTATTGTAATTCATTATTATCAGGTTGTCCTAAAAGTTCCCTAAAAAGCCTTCAGTTAATTCAAAATGCTGCAGCTAGAGTACTGACGGGGGACTAGAAGGAGAGAGCATATCTCACCCATATTGGCCTCTCTTCATTGGCTTCCTGTTAATTCTAGAATAGAACTTAAAATTCTTCTTCTTACTTATAAGGTTTTGAATAATCAGGTCCCATCTTATCTTAGGGACCTCGTAGTACCATATCACCCCAATAGAGCACTTCGCTCTCAGACTGCAGGCTACTTGTAGTTCCTAGGGTTTGTAAGAGTAGAATGGGAGGCAGAGCCTTCAGCTTTCAGGCTCCTCTCCTGTGGAACCAGCTCCCAATTCAGATCAGGGAGACAGACACCCTCTCTACTTTTAAGATTAGGCTTAAAACTTTCCTTTTTGCTAAAGCTTATAGTTAGGGCTGGATTGGGTGACCCTGAACCATCCCTTAGTTATGCTGCTATAGACGTAGACTGCTGGGGGGTTCCCATGATGCACTGTTTCTTTCTCTTTTTGCTCTGTATGCACCACTCTGCATTTAATCATTAGTGATCAATCTCTGCTCCCTCCACAGCATGTCTTTTTCCTGGTTCTCTCCCTCAGCCCCAACCAGTCCCAGCAGAAGACTGCCCCTCCCTGAGCCTGGTTCTGCTGGAGGTTTCTTCCTGTTAAAAGGGAGTTTTTCCTTCCCACTGTAGCCAAGTGCTTGCTCACAGGGGGTCGTTTGACCGTTGGAGTTTTACATAATTATTGTATGGCCTTGCCTTACAATATAAAGTGCCTTGGGGCAACTGTTTGTTGTGATTTGGCGCTATATAAAAAAAAATTGATTGATTGATTGATTGATGTATGTTAAAAAAAACACTTCCTGGACTGACAATAGAGGAGATCTTGCGGGTATTCAGTGGAAAATCGACACTGAAACTGGAAATGCAAAATGCTAAGTCAACACTGAAACCAGGAATGCCAAATGTTGAACACTTCCTGGAGCAACAGTAGAGGAGAGTAACCTATTTTTGAGTATGTTGTTTTTTGCTGTGGTATGTTGATCCTCTGAGGTTTTTGTGTAACTTTTTGTTTGTCCCAATTAAAAAATAAAGAAAGAAAAAGACAACAGAGGAGATCTCGTGGGAATTTAGTGGAAAGTTGATGTTGAAACTGGAAACGCCAAATATTGAGTCGACACTGAAACCGGAAATGTCAAATGTTGAACACTTACTGGTGCAACAGTAGAGGAGAGTAACCTGTTTGTATGTTGTTTTTGCTGTGGTATGTTTGTCCTTTATAAGGTTTTTATGCAACTTTTTGTTTGTCTCAGTTTACAAAAAAAAAGAATACAAGAGATCTCACACTAATTCAGTGGAAAGTCGATAATGAAACCGGAAATGCTAAATGTTGAGTCAACACTGAAACCGGGAATGGTAAACTGAGAGGTGGTGTGCACCTTGCAACACTTGAAGTTAGTCAGCGACTATTTAGTGTGTAAATTACAAGTCAAAATATTTGGATCTTTGTCTGTCTTTTGACACAAAGTCATTCCTTCTGTACCCAATGATCCTCCAAAGAACCCTGGTACCAAAGACATCAACTTACTTCAAGCTTTAGGCACTAGTCTGGGCGTTTTTGTATCTTTACAGAAGATGAGAGGTCGAAATCTTTAAGATCCTGGTGCTACTGCTCTTACTGTATGTTGTACTATCAAGTAGTAATAATACGAGGTCTATTAGATAATAAACCGACCCTTTTTTTTTAACTATATGGATTTGAATGATGTGCGATTACACCAATCATGCTTGAACCCTCGTGCGCATGCGTGAGTTTTTTCACGCGTCGGTGACGTCATTTCCCTGTGGGCAGGCCTTGAGTGAGATGTGGTCCCGCCCTCTCGGCTGAATTCCTTTGTTTCACACGCTGCTCGAGACGGCACGCGTTGCTTTATCAACATTTTTTCTGGACCTGTGAGGAATATCCGAGTGGACACTATTCGAGAAATTAAGCTGGTTTTCGGTGAAAAGTTTAACGGCTGATGAGAGATTATGGGGTGTTTCTATCGGTGTAAGGACTTCCCACGGAGCAGGACGTCGTGCAGCGCTTCCAGGCACCGTCGTCGGCCTGTTTTGACCTGAAAACATCCTAATTTAAGGCTTAATTCACCCAGGACGTCATGAGAGAACAGAGAAGATTCAGAAGAGGCCGGCATGAGGACTTTATGCGGACATTCCACTGTTTAAGGACATTTTTTAATGAAAGACGTGCGCACAAATCTGTGTGCGCCGCGACAGGAAAAACACCTCCGTGTTGAAAACCATTTGTAAAATTCAGGCGGCTTTTGATGGCTTTCAACAAGTGAGTAACTGAGAAATTGTTTAACAGCTTGGGCATGTTCCAACTTGTCCGTTAAGGTTTCCAACGGAGGTGTTTTTCCTGTCGTGACCCCCCGCGGTCGGGTCCGGCCCGACATGCGACTCTGCCCGCACGTTCTTTCATTACAAAATGTCCGTTAACAATGGAATGTCCGAATAAACTCCTCATGCCGACTTCTTCTGAAAGTTCTCTGTTCTCTGACGACTTCCTGGATCAACAGAGCCTGAAATGTGGAAGTTTTCAACTTGAAACGGCGAGACGCTGCCACCTCGAAGCGCAGATCGCCATCAGGCGCCATGGGCCGTCCTTACAGCGACACTACCAGACCAAAAATTTTTACCGAAAACCAGCTGAATTTATCGTATGGTGTCCACTCAGTTGTGCCTTACAGTTTTGAAAAAAGTTTGATCAAACAAAGCAGCAGTCTCTGAGCCATTCCTAAACAATGAAAAAACAACGAGAGGGTGGGCCACTCCTCACTCAAAGACTGCCCACAGGTGAATGACGTCACCGACGCGTGAAAAAACTCACGCATGCGCACGAGGGTTCAAGCATGATTGGTGTAATCACACATCATTCAAATCCATCCATCAAGTCTGTTGCAGCACTCTTTATAACCACACTACACTTGTACCATGCAAGACTTTGGAGTCTGAACCATGACCTAGACCACATGTTCAAGTCAGCCCAGGCGCCATTAAGCGTGCCATGTCTGAGCACAGCACAGAGGATACACACTAGTCAAAAGAACTGGACTTTGTGTAACTGAATATGAATATGCCCTTTATGTACATCACAGACTTCATTATCACTGGGGGATAATGAATGGGGGAGGTGATGGTCTAGTGGTTAAGGTGTTGGGCTTGAATCCAGAAGATCATGGGTTCAAATCCCCGCCTGACTGGAAAATCACTAAGGGCCCTTGGGCAAGGCCTTTAATCCCCTATTGCTCCCGGTGTGTAGTGAGCGCCTCGTATGGCAGCACTCTGACATTGGGGTGAATGTGAGGCATTATTGTAAAGCACTTTGTGCGTCTGATACAGATGGAAAAGCGCTATATAAATGCAGTCCATTTACCATTTACCATCACTGGTCATAAGAAGTTCTAAATGCAATTCAACTTAAAAAAAATTTAACGTAATGCTAAAATACCCTCAGCCGTATGAGCCTTGTGTTCTTATAATTTGCAGTTCTTTTATTAATTATTAGGATCCTGTTGTCTGTCATACAATTTGTATATGTTGAATGAAGCCCCTCTATTAATCAGTCAATCAAAGACAATATTTATATTTTAACAGTGTCTGCAGGAGGTTTTGCGTTTGCATGTACATGAGCTTTTGACAAAAGTGGAAGTTATGCAAATCAAGGAATATTTATAGATCACCCTCTGTGTATTTGCTGGTATTAATGAGACAAATGTAACTCCATAGGTTTAGCTTTGAGTTAGCGGACATTAGTGAGCACACTAACACCGGAAAATGTGTTATCAGAAAGAGCGTTTTCAGTTTTAGAAGTGTGTATTTCTCACTCTCTTTTACATAATATATGATGACAAAGAGGATATATTTACACACAAACGAAACAGAGTGTTGCAGCTAGTTACCAGCCTGTGATGTCACCATGCTAACATTAGCGAAACAAGTTCAAAGGCGTTATTAGGTTCCAAAAATGGCATTTTTGGTTTTAGAAGTGTTTTTCTCTTGTGAGCTTTTCCATAATACATGACAAAGAGGATATATTTGCACACAAACAAAACAGACTTTTCCAGCTAGCTACCAGACTGTGCCGTCACCATGCTAGTAAGTCCCTCCAGCTGCTCCCTTGTTTGCACTCGGGGTCGCCACAGCAAATCCAAGTTGGATCTGCATGTTGAATTGGCACAGGTTTTACGCCGGATGCCCTTCCTGACTCAACTCCACATTACATGGAGAAATGTGGCAGGGGTGGGATTTGAACCCGGAGCCTTCTGAACTGAAACCAAGCGCATTAACCACTTGGCCACCACCCCTGCTCCGTCACCATGCTAACGTCCACAAAATAAGTTCAGAGGTGTTATTAGGTTCCACAAATGGAGTTTTCGGTTTTAGAAGTGTTAAATTATCACTAGTTTTTACATAATATGAGAGACATGCATATAAACACAAAGCAAGGCGATTTTGAAGAGACCAGCCACTGATGTCACGTTGCAGCTCTACTCTGCTTGTCTGTCATCCCTGCCACTCAAAAACAAAGTAGAACAGATTTAAACAGAATGTGACTTTTTAACCTCTTAAAATAGCTATTAAAATATGCCAAGCTTAGCCATCTTTGAACTTGTCCAACGTCTGTATTACAAGAATGTTCTCTGTGAATTTGAAGACTGTGGCAGTAATAGGACTGGACTTATGCTGTACACAGACAGACGGACCGACGGACAGACAGATGGACGGATGGATGCTAGTTCTTCTCAATACCCGCCAAAAGATTTAGTTGGTCACTACACTGTTTGGAAGTAAAGTGCACCTGGAAAGTATTCACTTTTTCCACATTTTATTATGTTACAGCCTTACTCCAAAATTGAGTAAATTACATGTTTTCCTTCAAAATCTGATTGAGGTTTCTTCCTCATTATCACCAGAGGGTGTTTTTTCTTAACACTGTCACCTGTGTGCTTGCTCAGGAGGGTTGGTAAGTTAGACGTTACTCGTGTGAAGCACCTTGAGGCAGCATTGTTGTAATTTGGTGCTATATAAATAAAATAAGTTGAAATGTATTGAATTGAACTAGGCCTCAAAAGCATTTCCACCACTAACTGTCTCATAGAGTTTGTTTGTTTTGAAATGGCACCACCGTTTTATCCCGATTAACCCCAAAATGATCATGAACATCTCTTCCAGACCAGGCCCAACATTTTCAACACGTCTGGTGAAAAATGAGTTCTGATAATATATGAATTTTTGCAAATTTACCTCAAAATGTAATTAGACCAATGGTTTGATCACAGTTTGTACTTGCACATCAGTAATAACTCAGTCTCTGATTAAAACAAAAAACAAACAAAACAGAAAAGTATGACATTATGGCTCCTCCCCTTTACCCAGATCCATCACAAGTTGTCGGGTCATGTCCAAACACTTAAGCCCAAAACACCCAATTTCAAAATGATGAAACCTAAAATCAAACTGTGTTCACTTCAAGAGTTTTTTTGTGCTTGACAGTTTTATCTTTTACCTTCTTTGTTTGGAAGTGGAGAGGCCTTGACAGGGTGGGACTGATCAGGGTGGACAGGTCCAGTCTGCACTCAGCCTGACGTGTAAACAATAAGGGTGTGGATTAGTTTGGAAACAATGTGTTTATTTAAAAACTCCACTTCCTGCCTGGACTCAGCTAGTCTGACATTTTTATTGGCTGCAGGTCCAGTTCTAAAAATCATTGTTTACTGAAGGCTAAATAGCAAGGGAAAAAACCAAAACCTGCACTTGCATCCTGTTTGATAGGCTTTCAGAGAAACTGGGCTGTTTGTGTTCTTAATCATCTCAGGGATCTTAAGTTCAGAGAAAAATACCAAGTCTGAGGTTTTGTTCATACCGTTAGTATGTGCTCTCTGCTGCAAAATGTAGAAGTTTATTTAAAAAATGAAGGCAAACAGTTTTTGTGCTTAGTCTGAGGAGCCGTGAGCAATCTGCAGAGTGAGCCTGCAGGCCTGAGGTTCTGCAGGAGGGTGGAACCCAGCAGCACCGCCCACCCCTCCAACTGCCCAGAGCCACATCCGGTCCAAAAGGAAAAGACTTGCACTTTCTCTTCAGGAGAAACACATCCATTAATGTGATTTCAATTACACATAAAGCAGTGCTACAGCAGCACTTTACATCCTGCCGTACACACACACAGGCCTCAGTTTACTGCAACAGAAGTACAACCTTCAGGGGGGAAGGCTTTCTGCACAGCTCAAGACTCAAATGGTTTTTAGTATTTTGTTTTCATCCTCTAATTCTGTTTTTGTATCACTGGCCCGAGTATCAGAACATGAGGAGCTGCATTAAACGGCTTCAGAGAGCAGTGCCTGCTGACATGCAGAAGAATAAACAAGCAAAACAATGACGAGTTTCAGTACAATAAATCAACTCAGTCCTCCCACATAAGACACAGACAAAAAACTAAAGTGCATTCGGAGAGCCACACCAGGCTAATAATGGCAGACAACTACAAGCCCAAATCAGAAGTTGTCTGGGATGGACGTCACACAGTGGAATGCATATTGCACTCAAACAAATCAGTATTCAGGAACTTCTTTTAAAGAAATGGACATCATATGGACCAATAACAATTAACACCATCCAGTCTGGTATCAGTAACAAGTCCAAACCCAGGGTCTGTCATGGTATGGGGTTACACCTCTGTGATGGCAGCATTAATAAAAGTATATTGAAACTTTAGCATGTGATGGACATGCAACACATAATGGACATGTGGACATCTGAATCTGCTTAATTGTTTTTCTTTAACCAGGTTAGTCTCTTTTACAAGGGTGACATAATCACCATACCAAGTGCCGTCACCTGTGGTTAGAGTGTGTTCTCTGTTTTGCATGTGATAACACCAAGATACGTGAAGTGTATATCAAAGTGCCTTAGCCCCTTTGCTGTTTTCCCGTCAGGACCCTGTGTGGGTAATGGCAATGCTATTCCTGTTTCCTGTCATGACCCCTGCGTAGGTCATGGGCGATGTTTTATTCCTGTTTCACGTCAAGACACCTGCGTGGGTAATGGGCCATGTTTGTTCCTGTTTTCTGTCATGACCCCTGTGTGGTTAATGGGCGGAACCAAGCTGTTCTATATGTCTGTGTGTTGTGTGAACCAAAAGAGAAATAAACAACACGCCATTGCATTGTCAAAATGGGAAATTGTTGCTCTTTCTTTCATCTGCTGCAATTTCCACACTGGTGTCCCCGATGTCTGTCTTTTGAATGTTTCTGAAGGACATTTCGACATGATCATGATGGCGAATGCTGTATCTTTGAAGGTCCCCAGGTTTCAGGAGTCATTGCTTGCAGCTTGGTTTGCGCAAATGGAGGCAAAATTTCTGATGTTGAAGGGCCAGCAGGCTTTTGTCTCTGCACAGTTTAGGTGGCAGCAATACCTCTGAAGAATGGACAGAGTGTTACAGCTTCTGGGGGAACAAAGGCCTGATTTCGTCTTCATCCACCTCTTGTTGCGGCAGCTCCCTCTTCGGGTGCAGGCAGCTTTGGGCAGCACCACCATCACTGACTGCCGCACACTGGCAGAGGAAGCAGACAAGATTTGTCTGGCTGGTCAACACCACGGCATGGCTTCTGCGGCACTCATCCCTGCAAACACTGCCACGACTGCCCCAGCCCACAACTTTCACATGCCTGTGCCGCTCCCAGGGGATGCAACACTTATGGCAACAGCAACTATTTTGCCTCGGCAGTGTTCTGAGCCCGGCCTGTGTTTCTATCACACAAAATTTGATTCAGAACCAAACGCTGTTCACCTGGCAGTTTCAGCAGAAAAGGGAAACATCGGGGCCAGTGCTCAATAGTGGTCATGAGCGTCAGCTGCCACTGACAGGATACTGTTCATCCAAGACACCATCTCTGGGCCTCATTTCCTGTGACACCGGAGCACAGATGAGCATTTTGCCCGCTTCCAGACTGGACATCCTGGCAGATGGGTTTGGGCCCTCCTTGCAGCTGCAAACTGCAGCTTCATACATACTTATCAATCAATCAATCAATTTTTTTTATATAGCGCCAAATCACAACAAACAGTTGCCCCAAGGCGCTTTATATTGTAAGGGCAAGGCCATACAATAATTATGTAAAACCCCAACGGTCAAAACGACACCCTGTGAGCAAGCACTTGGCTACAGTGGGAAGGAAAAACTCCCTTTAACAGGAAGAAACCTCCAGCAGAACCAGGCTCAGGGAGGGGCAGTCTTCTGCTGGGACTGGTTGGGGCTGAGGGAGAGAACCAGGAAAAAGACATGCTGTGGAGGGGAGCATTATGGCATTTGATATGACTTCTTCACAGCTAAAGTTGCTGTCCCCCTCCTGGGCGCAAGTTTTCTGTGCACTCATAGACTGGTGAATGTTAAAAACCGGCGCTTGATTGACACCACTACCTTTTGTTCATATGGTGTGGACTCCATCAGGACTGTCTAGCATGCTGTTGCATGCTGACGTGTTTCACCACCCGCTCTGGGAATTTCCTGCACTCACACATTTGTCATTTTCATCCTCTACTGCCAAGCATATAGTAGAGCACCATATCTCCACCATGGGCCCACCTGCATACTTCCAGGTGAGGCATCTCGACCCGGGAAAGCTCGTCATCACCAAAGCGGAGTCCAAAAAATGGAGTACCTTGGCTTTATCTGTCACTCCAACAGCCCATGGGCATAGTCCCTTCACATTGTTCCCAAGCCTGGTGGGGATAGTGCGCTTGCGGTGACTGTTGCCGACTTAACTATGCTACAACACCAGACCACTACCCAGTACCCCACATCCAAGATTTTTCAGCGCACTTGCCAGCTACGGTCATATTCTCAAAGGGGGATCTTATCCGTGGATTCCACCAGGTTGCAATCCACCCGCTGGATGTGCCCAAACTGTGGTGATTACCACTTTTGGACTGTTTTCCTTCCTAAGAATGCTGTTGGGCCTTAAGAATGCTGCCCAGTCCTTCCAGTGCCTCATGGACTCTGTGCTGCATGACCTGCCTTTACTATTTGTATACCTGGATGACATCCCCGTGGCCAGTTCTTCACCTGCAGATACTGTTTGAACACCTCAGCCTACATGGGCTGATCATCAACACAGCTAAGTGCATAGTAAATTTTGCAGAATAAAATATACTCTGCCGGGATAACATTTGGTCCCAGTCTAAATAGAGTAACATACAATCTATTATAGAGTGAAATAAGCTCTACCATCAAATCAAGTGGTTCTACTCCAATAAGAGTTGATTTTGCACTGTGATAGAGTTTTGATTTAGCACTGTGACAGAGTATATTTAACTCTATTTGGACTGGAACCAAATGTTATCCCAGCAGAGTAAATTTTACTCAGCAAAATATACTGTGTGGGAGTTTGGTTTGACCACCATTGATTTCCTGGGACACAGTCACCAAGGATGGGGCTGTGCTACTCCCATCTAAGGTGCACACTGTTTTAACGTTTCCACAGCTGGTCACAGTATGGGCCCTGCAGGAGTTTTTGGGAATGGTGAACTTTTTCCACCACTTCATTCTCAAAGCCACCACAGTTATGTGCACATTATATGATGCCCTGAAGGGGAAAGGAGAGACAAAGCATTCACGGATGCCAAAGCCACCTTAGCTACCGCGACAAAGCTGGTTCATCTATCACTGGAGGCCCCCATAGCCATAAGCATGGATGCATCGGTCTATGCTGTGGGTGCAGTGCACAAGCAGTGGGTGAACGGTAGCTGGCAATGCTCACTTTCTTTAGTCAACAGTTACACCCCAGTGAGCGCAAGAATAGCACTTTAGACCAGGAGCTGTTTGCCCTTCACCTCACCATTCGACACTTCCACACACTGCTGGAGGGCTGGCGGTTTACATCTTTCGTCAGTCACAAACTTCTGACTTTTGCCATGGCTAAATTGTCTGAACCCTGGTCCACCCACCAACAGTGACATCTTTCTTATATCTCTGAGTTCACCACAAACATACATCATGTTGCCTTTGGGCAAACTCCAGGCAGATTGCCATGTGCCTTTTACTAAGGGTGGCTTCCGTCTGGCCACTCTACCATACCTGGAAGGTTTTCCTCTCTCCACAGTGGAATGCTGGAGCTCTGATAGAGTGACCATCGGATTCTTGGTTACCTCCCTGACTAAGGCCCTTCTTCGATCGCTCAGTTTCGACGGGCGACCAGCTCTAGGAAGAGTCCTGGTCGATACGAACTTCTTCCATTTATGAATGATGGAGGCCAGTGTCCTCATTGGGACCTTCAAAGCAGTAGAAATGTTTCTGTACCGTTCCTCAGATTTGTGCTTTGAGACAATCCTGTCTCAGAGGTCTAAAGTCAATTCCTTTGACCTCATGCTTGGTTTGTGCTCTGACATGCACTGTCAACTGTGGGACCTTGTATTTGGACAGATGCTTTTCTAAATCATGTTCAATCAACAGAATTTACCCCAGGTGGACTCCAATTAAATTGTAGAAACATCTCAAGGATGGTCAGTGGAAACAGGATGCACCTGAGCTCAGTTTTGAGCTTCATGGCAAAGGCTGTGAATACTTACGTACATGTTATTTCTTAGTTTTGTTTTTTTAATAAATTTGCAAAAATATAAAAAAATAAATCACATTACCATTATGGGGTATTGTGTGTAGAATTTTGAGGTGAAAAAAATTAATTTCACCCACTTTCAACTAATGCTGTAACATAAAATGTGAAAAAAGTGAAGCGTTGTCAACACGTTCCAGATGCACTGTATGTGGCCCTGCAACTGACTGGCATTGTGTCCAGGATGTAACTGCCTCTTGCCCAATGACACATGGCATAGGCTCCACACTGTGACCACTTGCAGGAAGTGAATAATCTTGATTATCACATTACAGTAGCACCTGTCAGTGGGTGGGATAAATTAGGTTCCTGAGTCATATAAGCCATTACAATTTGGGCCATTGTGATGGCTAGACAACTTGGTCAGAGCTTCTCCAAAACTGCAACTCTCCTGGCATGTTCCCAGTCTGTCATGGGCATACCTACCAAAAGTGGTCCAACGAAGTAAAACTGGTGAACCTGCGACAGGTTATGGGCACCCAAGGCACCCTGATGGGTGTGGGTATCAAAGGCTGCCCACGCTGGACAGGCACAGAGCCTCTGATGATTCTGCCCAACAGGCCAGCCATGGCACACCATTGCGCTTAGTTCACACTCTGAACTCCTTCACCACTGTGAAGGAGTTCAGAGTATGTGTGGAAGCACACATCTGCTTTCTTCAAAACCACAAAATGCCGCCATAGGAACTTGTCCAATTCTTCATCTGACAGCACTTCTACAGCCGCTAATGAGGTTCCTGGGACCACTGGATTTAGCTTCCTCATATAATGGCAGCATTTTTTATGAAAGTTAATAGAGTTGTTCAACAAAGCAAAATGTGTGGGACAAAAATGCACAGTAAATAGAACCAAAAGGCATGGTTCTTGTCATATAGTCATAAATTTGACAAATAATGACTTTCACATGACAATACACGAACCAAATACCAAGGATTTATTACAAGGATCTACAATGTTCTATCTCCAGGGATTATTTCAATAATAAGCATAATATTATGTAAGAGTTTACAGGTTTTGCCTGTACTTTCAGGCATGCATAGAATCCCCTTCGACATAATATATGTGCACAGTAGTGAGTATAAAATGGTGATACATGCATTTGAAAAATAATTCAAATTAATAACTTTAGTAATATTAATTGTTACTGTTGGTAATTGTTAATATTATGCTAACAACCAGACATTCTCGTACCAGTCTACAATACAAAGTCAACTGATTAGAATCGGTCATTTGTGGTGGTATCTAAGGAAAGATTTTCGCTGATGCTTTTAGTCAAAAATGAGACTGCTGAGAGGTTCATGCCACACTGTGTGGTTCCAGTCACTAAAGCATGTGACACTTATCAGCCCATGATAAAAACAGAGAGAATATTCAAGCCTGGACCCTCAATACATTTCAGAGTGAGATGGCAGAGTGGCATATTTACTCTGTGGGTGAGAGTAGGAGAGCTGATAATCAGTGATTGAAATGTAAATGTGAGGTAACTGGCTGAAGTATCTAAGTGGATATATGAATTACAAACTTAAATTTTTTCTCATCCGCCTGTATGTAAATGGAAGTGTAAATGACCGTTAGTGTTTGAAACAAAAATGGATGCAGAAGGTGAGAGTGGTTCACAGAAGAGCTGTTGGATATGAATATGCACATATCTGAAATCCAGCTGTGATTCATATCATATATTCATGATATGAAGGCTGCTGTGTGCGAATAGAAGGAATTCTGGGTAATACACACTGACACCAGAAATGTTAAATGTTGAACACATTTCCTAGATTGAGAATCCCTGGATCAACCATAGAGGAGATCTCGCGGGAATTCATTTGAAAGTCAACACTGAACCAGAAATGCCAAATGGTGAGACGACACTGAAACTGGAAATGTCAAATGTTGAACACAATAAAACAGAACATAGAAAAGCTTATGTCTTTTCATGGGGACTATACATTTTCATACAATAAAAGTGTTGTCAATATACAGAAAAGAAAGAATTACAAAACAAAAAATACTAGAACTGGGGTTTTAAGGATCACAAGACATACAATTTTACCTAGAAAAGAAGCAAACTCTTCAATAATTCAAATAAACAAGAAGAAGAGATACATATAATATATATATATAATATATATATATGTATGACTGCGGTATTGTATCACTCTTCCTGTCCGGAGCACAGCGGTGTTTTTCTGTATCTGTTAGCTGTTTAATCTGCGCAGTTAGATTGATCTAGTTATCTAGATTACGATTTGTTCCCAGTGTAACTTTACGTGCCTTAACTAAAGCACTCCTTCTGCTGAATCACCTCTAAATTATTTACACATTATTCACTTTGTGTGTTTTTAGGAATCCGCTAGCTTAGCGCAGCTACTAGCTCTTAGCCGATTTAGCATGGCGGCTTCTCCTGTCTCTCCCGCACTTTTCTGCTCTGGGTGTGAAATGTTTAGTTATTCCTCGACCTCCTTTAGCAGTAATGGTACTTGTAATAAGTGTAGCTTATTCGTAGCTTTGGAGGCCAGGCGTGGGCGAATGGAGAGCTCGGCTCCGCACCGTGGAAAATGCTACAGCTAGCCAGGGCCCCTGTAGTCGGTGCGGACCAAGGTAGCTTAGGCCGCCGTTAGTTCCCCCTGGCAGATCCCGAGCAGCCGGGAAAGCAGGCCGACTGGGTGACTGTGAGGAGGAAGCGTAGTCCTAAACAGAAGCCCCGTGTACACCGCCACCCGTTCACATCTGCTAACCGTTTTCCCCACTCGACGACACACCCCCGAGGATCAAACCTGGTTATTGCGACTCTGTTTGGAGGAGAAATGTGAATTAGCGACACCAGCAACCATAGTCATTGTCTTCCGGGGGCCAGAGCAGGCGACATGAAGGAAATTTGAAACTCTGCTGGCTAAGGCTAAGCGTAATTTGGTAAGATTGTAATTCACGTCGGCAGTAATTGACACCCGGTTACGCCAATCGGAGGTCACTAAAATTAACATGGAATTGGTGTGTAACTTTGCAAAAAACAATGTCGAACTCTGTAGTTTTCCTCTGGGCCCCTCCCCAATCGGACGGGAGTGACATGGTTAGTAGCCGCATGTTCTCCTTGAATTGCTGTCTGTCTGAGTGGGCTTGAGGTGGCTTCATAGATAATTGGCAAAGCTTCTGGGGAAAAACCTGGCTTGTTAGGAGAGACGGCATCCATCCCACTTGGATGGAGCAGCTCTCATTTCTAGAAATCTGGCCAATTTTCTTAAATCTTCCAAAACCGTGACTATCCAGGGTTGGGACCAGGGGAAGCAGAGTTGTATCTTACACTCCTCTCTTGCAGCTTCTCTCCCCCTGCCATCCCATCATTACCCCATCCCCGTAGAGACGTGCCTGCTCCCAGACTATACCAATAACCAGGCAAAAATCTATTTAAGCAGAAAAATTCAAAACAAAGAAAAAATATATAGCACCTTCAACTGCATCCCACAGACTAAAACAGTTAAATGTGGTCTATTAAACATTAGGTCTCTCTCTTCTAAGTCCCTGTTGGTAAATGATATAATATTGATCAACATATTGATTTATTCTGCCTTACAGAAACCTGGTTACAGCAGGATGAATATGTTAGTTTAAATGAGTCAACACCCCCGAGTCACACTAACTGTCAGAATGCTCGTAGCACGGGCCGAGGGCGGAGGATTAGCAGCAATCTTCCATTCCAGCTTATTAATTAATCAAAAACCCAGACAGAGCTTTAATTCATTTGAAAGCTTGACTCTTAGTCTTGTCCATCCAAATTGGAAGTCCCAAAAAAACAGTTTTATTTGTTATTATCTATCGTCCACCTGGTCGTTACTGTGAGTTTCTCTGTGAATTTTCAGACCTTTTGTCTGACTTAGTGCTTAGCTCAGATAAGATAATTATAGTGGGTGATTTTAACATCCACACAGATGCTGAGAATGACAGCCTCAACACTGCATTTAATCTATTATTAGACTCTATTGGCTTTGCTCAAAATGTAAATGAGTCACCCCACCACTTTAATAATATCTTAGATCTTGTTCTGACTTATGGTATGGAAATTGAAGACTTAACAGTAGTCCCTGAAAACTCCCTTCTGTCTGATCATTTCTTAATAACATTTACATTTACTCTGATGGACTACCCGGCAGTGGGGATAAGTTTCATTACACTAGAATCTGTCAGAAAGCGCTGTAACTAGGTTGTAGGATATGGTTTCCTTCTTTATGTTCCCTAATGCCATATACCAACACAGTGCAGAGTAGCTACCTAAACTCTGTAAGTGAGATAGAGTATCTCGTCATAGTTTACATCCTCATTGAAGACAACTTTGGATGCTGTAGCTCTCTGAAAAAAGAGAGCTTTAAATCAGAAGTTGCCTGACTCCGTGGTATAACTCACAAACTCGCAGCTTAAAGCAGATAACCCGTAAGTTGGAGAGGAAATAGGCGTCTCACTAATTTAGAAGAATCTTCACTTAGCCTGGAAAAAGAGTCTGTTGCTCTATAAAAAAGCCCTCCGTAAAGCTAGGACATCTTACTACTCATCACTAATTGAAGAAAATAAGAACAACCCCAGGTTTCTTTTCAGCACTGTAGCCAGGCTGACAAAGAGTCAGAGCTCTATTGAGCTGAGTATTCCATTTAACTTTAACTAGTAATGACTTCATGACTTTCTTTGCTAATAAATTTTAACTATTAGAGAAAAAATTACTCATAACCATCCCAAAGACGTATCGTTATCTTTGGCTGCTTTCAGTGATGCCGGTATTTGGTTAGACTCTTTCTCTCCGATTGTTCTGTCTGAGTTATTTTCATTAGTTACTTCATCCAAACCATCAACATGTTTATTAGACCCCATTCCTACCAGGCTGCTCAAGGAAGCCCTACCATTATTTAATGCTTCGATCTTAAATATGATCAATCTATCTTTGTTAGTTGGCTATGTACCACAGGCTTTTAAGGTGGCAGTAATTAAACCATTACTTAAAAAGCCATCACTTGACCCAGCTATCTTAGCTAATTATAGGCCAATCTCCAACCTTCCTTTTCTCTCAAAAATTCTTGAAAGGGTAGTTGTAAAACAGCTAACTGATCATCTGCAGAGGAATGGTCTATTTGAAGAGTTTCAGTCAGGTTTTAGAATTCATCATAGTACAGAAACAGCATTAGTGAAGGTTACAAATGATCGTTCTTATGGCCTCGGACAGTGGACTCATCTCTGTGCTTGTTCTGTTAGACCTCAGTGCTGCTTTTGATACTGTTGACCATAAAATTTTATTACAGAGATTAGAGCATGCCATAGTATTAAAGGCACTGCGCTGCGGTGGTTTGAATCATATTTGTCTAATAGATTACAATTTGTTCATGTACATGGGGAATCTTCTTCACAGACTAGGTTAATTATGGAGTTCCACAAGGTTCTGTGCTAGGACCAATTTTATTCACTTTATACATGCTTCCCTTAGGTAGTATTATTAGACGGTATTGCTTAAATTTTCATTGTTACGCAGATGATACCCAGCTTTATCTATCCATGAAGCCAGAGGACATACACCAATTAGCTAAACTGCAGGATTGTCTTACAGACATAAAGACATGGATGACCTCTAATTTCCTGCTTTTAAACTCAGATAAAACTGAAGTTATTGTACTTGGCCCCACAAATCTTAGAAACATGGTGTCTAACCAGATCCTTACTCTGGATGGCATTGCCCTGCCTCTAGTAATACTGTGAGAAATCTTGGAGTCATTTTTGATCAGGATATGTCATTCAAAGCGCATATTAAACAATATGTAGGACTGCTTTTTTGCATTTATGCAATATCTCTAAAATCAGAAAGGTCTTGTCTCAGAGTGATGCTGAAAAACTAATTCATGCATTTATTTCCTCTAGGCTGGACTATTGTAATTCATTATTATCAGGTTGTCCTAAAAGTTCCCTAAAAAGCCTTCAGTTAATTCAAATGCTGCAGCTAGAGTACTGACGGGGGACTAGAAGGAGAGAGCATATCTCACCCATATTGGCCTCTCTTCATTGGCTTCCTGTTAATTCTAGAATAGAACTTAAAATTCTTCTTCTTACTTATAAGGTTTTGAATAATCAGGTCCCATCTTATCTTAGGGACCTCGTAGTACCATAGCACCCCAATAGAGCACTTCGCTCTCAGACTGCAGGCTTACTTGTAGTTCCTAGGGTTTGTAAGAGTAGAATGGGAGGCAGAGCCTTCAGCTTTCAGCTCCTCTCCTGTGGAACCAGCTCCCAATTCAGATCAGGGAGACAGACACCCTCTCTACTTTTAAGATTAGCTTAAAACTTTCCTTTTTGCTAAAGCTTATAGTTAGGGCTGGATTGGGTGACCCTGAACCATCCCTTAGTTATGCTGCTATAGACGTAGACTGCTGGGGGGTTCCCATGATGCACTGTTTCTTTCTCTTTTTGCTCTGTATGCACCACTCTGCATTTAATCATTAGTGATCAATCTCTGCTCCCCTCCACAGCATGTCTTTTTCCTGGTTCTCTCCCTCAGCCCCAACCAGTCCCAGCAGAAGACTGCCCCTCCCTGAGCCTGGTTCTGCTGGAGGTTTCTTCCTGTTAAAAGGGAGTTTTTCCTTCCCACTGTAGCCAAGTGCTTGCTCACAGGGGGTCGTTTTGACCGTTGGAGTTTTACATAATTATTGTATGGCCTTGCCTTACAATATAAAGTGCCTTGGGGCAACTGTTTGTTGTGATTTGGCGCTATATAAAAAAAAATTGATTGATTGATTGATTGATGTATGTTAAAAAAAACACTTCCTGGACTGACAATAGAGGAGATCTTGCGGGTATTCATGGAAAAATCGACACTGAAACTGGAAATGCAAAATGCTAAGTCAACACTGAAACCAGGAATGCCAAATGTTGAACACTTCCTGGAGCAACAGTAGAGGAGAGTAACCTATTTTTGAGTATGTTGTTTTTTGCTGGTGGTATGTTGATCCTCTGAGGTTTTTGTGTAACTTTTTGTTTGTCCCAATTAAAAAATAAAGAAAGAAAAGACAACAGAGGAGATCTCGTGGGAATTTAGTGGAAAGTTGATGTTGAAACTGGAAACGCCAAATATTGAGTCGACACTGAAACCGGAAATGTCAAATGTTGAACACTTACTGGTGCAACAGTAGAGGAGAGTAACCTGTTTGTATGTTGTTTTTGCTGTGGTATGTTTGTCCTTTATAAGGTTTTTATGCAACTTTTTGTTTGTTCTCAGTTTACAAAAAAAAAGAATACAAGAGATCTCACACTAATTCAGTGGAAAGTCGATAATGAAACCGGAAATGCTAATGTTGAGTCAACCTGAACCGGGAATGGTAAACTGAAGGTGGTGTGCACCTTGCAACACTTGAGTTAGTCAGCGACATTTAGTGTGTAAATTACAAGTCAAAATATTTGGATCTTTGTCTGTCTTTTGACACAAAGTCATTCCTTCTGTACCCATGATCCTCCAAAGAACCCTGGTACCAAAGACATCAACTTACTTCAAGCTTTAGGCACTAGTCTGGGCGTTTTTGTATCTTTACAGAAGATGAGAGGTCGAAATCTTTAAGATCCTGGTGCTACTGCTCTTACTGTAGGTTGTACTATCAAGTAGTAATAATACGAGGTCTATTAGATAATAAACCGACCCCTTTTTTTTAACTATATGGATTTGAATGATGTCGCTTACACAATCATGCTTGAAACCCTCGTGCGCATGCGTGAGTTTTTTCACGCGTCGGTGACAGTCATTTCCCTGTGGGCAGGCCTTGAGTGAGATGTGGTCCCGCCCTCTCGGCTGAATTCCTTTGTTTCACACGCTGCTCGAGACTGGCACGCGTTGCTTTATCAACATTTTTTCTGGACCTGTGAGGAATATCCGAGTGGACACTATTCGAGAAATTAAGCTGGTTTTCGGTGAAAAGTTTAACGGCTGATGAGAGATTATGGGGTGTTTCTATCGGTGTAAGGACTTCCCACGGAGCAGGACGTCGTGCAGCGCTTCCAGGCACCGTCGTCGGCCTGTTTTGACCTGAAAACATCCTAATTTAAGGCTTAATTCACCCAGGACGTCATGAGAGAACAGAGAAGATTCAGAAGAGGCCGGCATGAGGACTTTATGCGGACATTCCACTGTTTAAGGACATTTTTTAATGAAAGACGTGCGCACAAATCTGTGTGCGCCGCGACAGGAAAAACACCTCCGTGTTGAAAACCATTTGTAAATTGAGGGCGGCTTTTGATGGCTTTCAACAAGTGAGTAACTGAGAAATTGTTTAACAGCTTGGGCATGTTCCAACTTGTCCGTTAAGGTTTCCAACGGAGGTGTTTTTCCTGTCGTGACCCCCCGCGGTCGGGTCCGGCCCGACATGCGACTCTGCCCGCACGTTCTTTCATTACAAAATGTCCGTTAACAATGGAATGTCCGAATAAACTCCTCATGCCGACTTCTTCTGAAAGTTCTCTGTTCTCTGACGACTTCCTGGATCAACAGAGCCTGAAATGTGGAAGTTTTCAACTTGAAACGGCGAGACGCTGCCACCTCGAAGCGCAGATCGCCATCAGGCGCCATGGGCCGTCCTTACAGCGACACTACCAGACCAAAAATTTTTACCGAAAACCAGCTGAATTTATCGTATGGTGTCCACTCAGTTGTGCCTTACAGTTTTGAAAAAAGTTTGATCAAACAAAGCAGCAGTCTCTGAGCCATTCCTAAACAATGAAAAAACAACGAGAGGGTGGGCCCACTCCTCACTCAAAGACTGCCCACAGGTGAATGACGTCACCGACGCGTGAAAAAACTCACGCATGCGCACGAGGGTTCAAGCATGATTGGTGTAATCACACATCATTCAAATCCATCCATCAAGTCTGTTGCAGCACTCTTATAACCACACTACACTTGTACCATGCAAGACTTTGGAGTCTGAACCATGACCTAGACCACATGTTCAAGTCAGCCCAGGCGCCATTAAGCGTGCCATGTCTGAGCACAGCACAGAGGATACACACTAGTCAAAAGACTGGACTTTGTGTAACTGAATATGAATATGCCCTTTATGTACATCACAGACTTCATTATCACTGGGGGATAATGAATGGGGGAGGTGATGGTCTAGTGGTTAAGGTGTTGGGCTTGAATCCAGAAGATCATGGGTTCAAATCCCCGCCTGACTGGAAAATCACTAAGGGCCCTTGGGCAAGGCCTTTAATCCCCTATTGCTCCCGGTGTGTAGTGAGCGCCTCGTATGGCAGCACTCTGACATTGGGGTGAATGTGAGGCATTATTGTAAAGCACTTTGTGCGTCTGATACAGATGGAAAAGCGCTATATAAATGCAGTCCATTTACCATTTACCATCACTGGTCATAAGAAGTTCTAAATGCAATTCAACTTAAAAAAAATTTAACGTAATGCTAAAATACCCTCAGCCGTATGAGCCTTGTGTTCTTTATAATTTGCAGTTCTTTTATTAATTATTAGGATCCTGTTGTCTGTCATACAATTTGTATATGTTGAATGAAGCCCCTCTATTAATCAGTCAATCAAAGACAATATTTATATTTTAACAGTGTCTGCAGGAGGTTTTGCGTTTGCATGTACATGAGCTTTTGACAAAAGTGGAAGTTATGCAAATCAAGGAATATTTATAGATCACCCTCTGTGTATTTGCTGGTATTAATGAGACAAATGTAACTCCATAGGTTTAGCTTTGAGTTAGCGGACATTAGTGAGCACACTAACACCGGAAAATGTGTTATCAGAAAGAGCGTTTTCAGTTTTAGAAGTGTGTATTTCTCACTCTCTTTTACATAATATATGATGACAAAGAGGATATATTTACACACAAACGAAACAGAGTGTTGCAGCTAGTTACCAGCCTGTGATGTCACCATGCTAACATTAGCGAAACAAGTTCAAAGGCGTTATTAGGTTCCAAAAATGGCATTTTTGGTTTTAGAAGTGTTTTTCTCTTGTGAGCTTTTCCATAATACATGACAAAGAGGATATATTTGCACACAAACAAAACAGACTTTTCCAGCTAGCTACCAGACTGTGCCGTCACCATGCTAGTAAGTCCCTCCAGCTGCTCCCTTGTTTGCACTCGGGGTCGCCACAGCAAATCCAAGTTGGATCTGCATGTTGAATTGGCACAGGTTTTACGCCGGATGCCCTTCCTGACTCAACTCCACATTACATGGAGAATGTGGCAGGGGTGGGATTTGAACCCGGAGCCTTCTGAACTGAAACCAAGCGCATTAACCACTTGGCCACCACCCCTGCTCCGTCACCATGCTAACGTCCACAAATAAGTTCAGAGGTGTTATTAGGTTCCACAAATGAGTTTTCGGTTTTAGAAGTGTTAAATTATCACTAGTTTTTACATAATATGAGAGACATGCATATAAACACAAAGCAAGGCGATTTTGAAGAGACCAGCCACTGATGTCACGTTGCAGCTCTACTCTGCTTGTCTGTCATCCCTGCCACTCAAAAACAAAGTAGAACAGATTTAAACAGAATGTGACTTTTTAACCTCTTAAAATAGCTATTAAAATATGCCAAGCTTAGCCATCTTTGAACTTGTCCAACGTCTGTATTACAAGAATGTTCTCTGTGAATTTGAAGACTGTGGCAGTAATAGGACTGGACTTATGCTGTACACAGACAGACGGACCGACGGACAGACAGATGGACGGATGGATGCTAGTTCTTCTCAATACCCGCCAAAAGATTTAGTTGGTCACTACACTGTTTGGAAGTAAAGTGCACCTGGAAGTATTCACTTTTTCCACATTTTATTATGTTACAGCCTTACTCCAAAATTGAGTAAATTACATGTTTTCCTTCAAAATCTGATTGAGGTTTCTTCCTCATTATCACCAGAGGGTGTTTTTCTTACACTGTCACCTGTGTGCTTGCTCAGGAGGGTTGGTAAGTTAGACGTTACTCGTGTGAAGCACCTTGAGGCAGCATTGTTGTAATTTGGTGCTATATAAATAAAATAAGTTGAAATGTATTGAATTGAACTAGGCCTCAAAAGCATTTCCACCACTAACTGTCTCATAGAGTTTGTTTGTTTTGAAATGGCACCCACCGTTTTATCCCGATTAACCCCAAAATGATCATGAACATCTCTTCCAGACCAGGCCCAACATTTTCAACACGTCTGGTGAAAAATGAGTTCTGATAATATATGAATTTTTGCAAATTTACCTCAAAATGTAATTAGACCAATGGTTTGATCACAGTTTGTACTTGCACATCAGTAATAACTCAGTCTCTGATTAAAACAAAAAACAACAAAACAGAAAAGTATGACATTATGGCTCCTCCCCTTTACCCCAGATCCATCACAAGTTGTCGGGTCATGTCCAAACCTTAAGCCCAAAACACCCAATTTCAAAATGATGAAACCTAAAATCAAACTGTGTTCACTTCAAGAGTTTTTTTTGTGCTTGACAGTTTTATCTTTTACCTTCTTTGTTTGGAAGTGGAGAGGCCTTGACAGGGTGGGACTGATCAGGGTGGACAGGTCCAGTCTGCACTCAGCCTGACGTGTAAACAATAAGGGTGTGGATTAGTTTGGAAACAATGTGTTTATTTAAAAAACTCCACTTCCTGCCTGGACTCAGCTAGTCTGACATTTTTATTGGCTGCAGGTCCAGTTCTAAAAATCATTGTTTACTGAAGGCTAAATAGCAAGGGAAAAAAACCAAAACCTGCACTTGCATCCTGTTTGATAGGCTTTCAGAGAAACTGGGCTGTTTGTGTTCTTAATCATCTCAGGGATCTTAAGTTCAGAGAAAAATACCAAGTCTGAGGTTTTGTTCATACCGTTAGTATGTGCTCTCTGCTGCAAAATGTAGAAGTTTATTTAAAAAATGAAGGCAAACAGTTTTTGTGCTTAGTCTGAGGAGCCGTGAGCAATCTGCAGAGTGAGCCTGCAGGCCTGAGGTTCTGCAGGAGGGTGGAACCCAGCAGCACCGCCCACCCCTCCAACTGCCCAGAGCCACATCCGGTCCAAAAGGAAAAGACTTGCACTTTCTCTTCAGGAGAAACACATCCATTAATGTGATTTCAATTACACATAAAGCAGTGCTACAGCAGCACTTTACATCCTGCCGTACACACACACAGGCCTCAGTTTACTGCAACAGAAGTACAACCTTCAGGGGGGAAGGCTTTCTGCACAGCTCAAGACTCAAATGGTTTTTAGTATTTTGTTTTCATCCTCTAATTCTGTTTTTGTATCACTGGCCCGAGTATCAGAACATGAGGAGCTGCATTAAACGGCTTCAGAGAGCAGTGCCTGCTGACATGCAGAAGAATAAACAAGCAAAACAATGACGAGTTTCAGTACAATAAATCAACTCAGTCCTCCCACATAAGACACAGACAAAAAACTAAAGTGCATTCGGAGAGCCACACCAGGCTAATAATGGCAGACAACTACAAGCCCAAATCAGAAGTTGTCTGGGATGGACGTCACACAGTGGAAATGCATATTGCACTCAAACAAATCAGTATTCAGGAACTTCTTTTAAAGAAATGGACATCATATGGACCAATAACAATTAACACCATCCAGTCTGGTATCAGTAACAAGTCCAAAACCCAGGGTCTGTCATGGTATGGGGTTACACCTCTGTGATGGCAGCATTAATAAAAGTATATTGAAACTTTAGCATGTGATGGACATGCAACACATAATGGACATTGTGGACATCTGAATCTGCTTAATTGTTTTTCTTTAACCAGGTTAGTCTCTTTTACAAGGGTGACATAATTCACCATACCAAGTGCCGTCACCTGTGGTTAGAGTGTGTTCTCTGTTTTGCATGTGATAACACCAAGATACGTGAAGTGTATATCAAAGTGCCTTAGCCCCTTTGCTGTTTTCCCGTCAGGACCCCTGTGTGGGTAATGGGCAATGCTATTCCTGTTTCCTGTCATGACCCCTGCGTAGGTCATGGGCGATGTTTTATTCCTGTTTCACGTCAAGACACCTGCGTGGGTAATGGGCCATGTTTGTTCCTGTTTTCTGTCATGACCCCTGTGTGGTTAATGGGCGGAACCAAGCTGTTCTATAATGTCTGTGTGTTGTGTGAACCAAAAGAGAAATAAACAACACGCCATTGCATTGTCAAAATGGGAAATTGTTGCTCTTTCTTTCATCTGCTGCAATTTCCACACTGGTGTCCCCGATGTCTGTCTTTTGAATGTTTCTGAAGGACATTTCGACATGATCATGATGGCGAATGCTGTATCTTTGAAGGTCCCCAGGTTTCAGGAGTCATTGCTTGCAGCTTGGTTTGCGCAAATGGAGGCAAAATTTCTGATGTTGAAGGGCCAGCAGGCTTTTGTCTCTGCACAGTTTAGGTGGCAGCAAACCCTCTGAAGAATGGACAGAGTGTTACAGCTTCTGGGGGAACAAAGGCCTGATTTCGTCTTCATCCACCTCTTGTTGCGGCAGCTCCCTCTTCGGGTGCAGGCAGCTTTGGGCAGCACCACCATCACTGACTGCCGCACACTGGCAGAGGAAGCAGACAAGATTTGTCTGGCTGGTCAACACCACGGCATGGCTTCTGCGGCACTCATCCCTGCAAACACTGCCACGACTGCCCCAGCCCACAACTTTCACATGCCTGTGCCGCTCCCAGGTGATGCAACACTTATGGCAACAGCAACTATTTTGCCTCGGCAGTGTTCTGAGCCCGGCCTGTGTTTCTATCACACAAAATTTGATTTCAGAACCAAACGCTGTTCACCTGGCAGTTTCAGCAGAAAAGGGAAACATCGGGGCCAGTGCTCAATAGTGGTCATGAGCGTCAGCTGCACTGACAGGATACTGTTCATCCAAGACACCATCTCTGGGCCTCATTTCCTGTGACACCGGAGCACAGATGAGCATTTTGCCCGCTTCCAGACTGGACATCCTGGCAGATGGGTTTGGGCCCTCCTTGCAGCTGCAAACTGCAGCTTCATACATACTTATCAATCAATCAATCAATTTTTTTTATATAGCGCCAAATCACAACAAACAGTTGCCCCAAGGCGCTTTATATTGTAAGGCAAGGCCATACAATAATTATGTAAAACCCCAACGGTCAAAACGACCCCCTGTGAGCAAGCACTTGGCTACAGTGGGAAGGAAAAACTCCCTTTTAACAGGAAGAAACCTCCAGCAGAACCAGGCTCAGGGAGGGGCAGTCTTCTGCTGGGACTGGTTGGGGCTGAGGGAGAGAACCAGGAAAAAGACATGCTGTGGAGGGGAGCATTATGGCATTTGATATGACTTCTTCACAGCTAAAGTTGCTGTCCCCCTCCTGGGCGCAAGTTTTCTGTGCACTCATAGACTGGTGAATGTTAAAAACCGGCGCTTGATTGACACCACTACCTTTTGTTCATATGGTGTGGACTCCATCAGACTGTCTAGCATGCTGTTGCATGCTGACGTGTTTCACCACCCGCTCTGGGAATTTCCTGCACTCACACATTTGTCATTTTCATCCTCTACTGCCAAGCATATAGTAGAGCACCATATCTCCACCATGGGCCCACCTGCATACTTCCAGGTGAGGCATCTCGACCCGGGAAAGCTCGTCATCACCAAAGCGGAGTCCAAAAAATGGAGTACCTTGGCTTTATCTGTCACTCCAACAGCCCATGGGCATAGTCCCTTCACATTGTTCCCAAGCCTGGTGGGGATAGTGCGCTTGCGGTGACTGTTGCCGACTTAACTATGCTACGACACCAGACCACTACCCAGTACCCCACATCCAAGATTTTTCAGCGCACTTGCCAGCTACGGTCATATTCTCAAAGGGGGATCTTATCCGTGGATTCCACCAGGTGCCAATCCACCCGCTGGATGTGCCCAAAACTGTGGTGATTACCACTTTTGGACTGTTTTCCTTCCTAAGAATGCTGTTGGGCCTTAAGAATGCTGCCCAGTCCTTCCAGTGCCTCATGGACTCTGTGCTGCATGACCTGCCTTTACTATTTGTATACCTGGATGACATCCCCGTGGCCAGTTCTTCACCTGCAGATACTGTTTGAACACCTCAGCCTACATGGGCTGATCATCAACACAGCTAAGTGCATAGTAAATTTTGCAGAATAAAATATACTCTGCCGGGATAACATTTGGTCCCAGTCTAAATAGAGTAACATACAATCTATTATAGAGTGAAATAAGCTCTACCATCAAATCAAGTGGTTCTACTCCAATAAGAGTTGATTTTGCACTGTGATAGAGTTTTGATTTAGCACTGTGACAGAGTATATTTAACTCTATTTGGACTGGAACCAAATGTTATCCCAGCAGAGTAAATTTTACTCAGCAAAATATACTGTGTGGGAGTTTGGTTTGACCACCATTGATTTCCTGGGACACAGTCACCAAGGATGGGGCTGTGCTACTCCCATCTAAGGTGCACACTGTTTTAACGTTTCCACAGCTGGTCACAGTATGGGCCCTGCAGGAGTTTTTGGGAATGGTGAACTTTTTCCACCACTTCATTCTCAAAGCCACCACAGTTATGTGCACATTATATGATGCCCTGAAGGGGAAAGGAGAGACAAAGCATTCACGGATGCCAAAGCCACCTTAGCTACCGCGACAAAGCTGGTTCATCTATCACTGGAGGCCCCCATAGCCATAAGCATGGATGCATCGGTCTATGCTGTGGGTGCAGTGCACAAGCAGTGGGTGAACGGTAGCTGGCAACTGCTCACTTTCTTTAGTCAACAGTTACACCCCAGTGAGCGCAAGAATAGCACTTTAGACCAGGAGCTGTTTGCCCTTCACCTCACCATTCGACACTTCCACACACTGCTGGAGGGCTGGCGGTTTACATCTTTCGTCAGTCACAAACTTCTGACTTTTGCCATGGCTAAATTGTCTGAACCCTGGTCCACCCACCAACAGTGACATCTTTCTTATATCTCTGAGTTCACCACAAACATACATCATGTTGCCTTTGGGCAAACTCCAGGCAGATTGCCATGTGCCTTTTACTAAGGGGTGGCTTCCGTCTGGCCACTCTACCATACCTGGAAGGTTTTCCTCTCTCCACAGTGGAATGCTGGAGCTCTGATAGAGTGACCATCGGATTCTTGGTTACCTCCCTGACTAAGGCCCTTCTTCGATCGCTCAGTTTCGACGGGCGACCAGCTCTAGGAAGAGTCCTGGTCGATACGAACTTCTTCCATTTATGAATGATGGAGGCCAGTGTCCTCATTGGGACCTTCAAAGCAGTAGAAATGTTTCTGTACCGTTCCTCAGATTTGTGCTTTGAGACAATCCTGTCTCAGAGGTCTAAAGTCAATTCCTTTGACCTCATGCTTGGTTTGTGCTCTGACATGCACTGTCAACTGTGGGACCTTGTATTTGGACAGATGCTTTTCTAAATCATGTTCAATCAACAGAATTTACCCCAGGTGGACTCCAATTAAATTGTAGAAACATCTCAAGGATGGTCAGTGGAAACAGGATGCACCTGAGCTCAGTTTTGAGCTTCATGGCAAAGGCTGTGAATACTTACGTACATGTTATTTCTTAGTTTTGTTTTTTTTAATAAATTTGCAAAAATATAAAAAAATAAATCACATTACCATTATGGGGTATTGTGTGTAGAATTTTGAGGTGAAAAAAATTAATTTCACCCACTTTCAACTAATGCTGTAACATAAAATGTGAAAAAAGTGAAGCGTTGTCAACACGTTCCAGATGCACTGTATGTGGCCCTGCAACTGACTGGCATTGTGTCCAGGATGTAACTGCCTCTTGCCCAATGACACATGGCATAGGCTCCAGCTGTCATAAACCAAATAAGCGGGTATAACAAAATGAATGAATGAACGTGATCTGTTGAAAATTTTCTTGTTATGGCTGCTGTGTTCACGTTTGCTTAGTGCCAGATGGTTAACTAGATGTTCCATTATGATACGTCGTCTCTCGCAGTGAGTGTGGCATCCATGCACCGCAAGGGCACTGTTAAAAATGTAAAACTTTTAACTTTTACAGCCTGCCACAGCACCAATGACAAACCGGATGAAAACTTGTTACATTGCTCACCAGGTAACATTTACATTTACTCTGATGGACTACCCAGCAGTGGGGAATAAGTTTCATTACACTAGAAGTCTTTCAGAAAGTGCTGTAACTAGGTTTAAGGATATGATTCCTTCTTTATGTTCTCTAATGCCATATACCAACACAGTGCAGAGTAGCTACCTAAACTCTGTGAGTGAGATAGAGTATCTCGTCAATAGTTTTACATCCTCATTGAAGACAACTTTGGATGTTGTAGCTCCTCTGAAAAAGAGAGCCTTAAATCAGAAGTGCCTGATTCCGTGGTATAACACACAAACTCGCAGCTTAAAGCAGATAACCCATAAGTTGGAGAGGAAATGGCGTCTCACTAATTTAGAAGATCTTCACTTAGCCTGGAAAAAGAGTCTGTTGCTCTATAAAAAAGCCCTCCGTAAAGCTAGGACATCTTACTACTCATCACTAATTGAAGAAAATAAGAACAACCCCAGGTTTCTTTTCTGCACTGTAGCCAGGCTGACAAAGAGTCAGAGCTCTATTGAGCCGAGTATTCCTTTAACTTTAACTAGTAATGACTTCATGACTTTCTTTGCTAATAAAATTTTAACTATTAGAGAAAAAATTACTCATAACCATCCCAAAGACATATCGTTATCTTTGGCTGCTTTCAGTGATGCAGGTATTTGGTTAGACTCTTTCTCTCTGATTGTTCTGTCTGAGTTATTTTCATTAGTTAGTTCCTCCAAACCATCAACATGTCTATTAGACCCCATTCCTACCAAGCTGCTCAAGGAAGCCCTACCATTAATTAATGCTTCGATCTTAAATATGATCAATCTATCTTTATTAGTTGGCTATGTACCACAGGCTTTTAAGGTGGCAGTAATTAAACCATTACTTAAAAAGCCATTACTTGACCCAGCTATCTTAGTTAATTATAGGCCAATCTCCAACCTTCCTTTTCTCTCAAAAATTCTTGAAAGGGTAGTTGTAAAACAGCTAACTGATCATCTGCAGAGGAATGGTCTATTTGAAGAGTTTCAGTCAGGTTTTAGAATTCATCATAGTACAGAAACAGCATTAGTGAAGGTTACAAATGATCTTCTTATGGCCTCAGACAGTGGACTCATCTCTGTGTTTGTTCTTGTTCTGTTAGACCTCAGTGCTGCTTTTGATACTGTTGACCATAAAATTTTATTACAGAGATTAGAGCATGCCATAGGTAATTAAAGGCACTGCGCTGCAGTGGTTTGAATCATATTTATCTAATAGATTACAATTTGTTCATGTAAATGGGGAATCTTCTTTACAGACTAAGGTTAATTATGGAGTTCCACAAGGTTCTGTGCTAGGACCAATTTTATTCACTTTATACATGTTTCGCTTAGGCAGTATTATTAGACAGCATTGCTTAAATTTTCATTGTTACGCAGATGATACCCAGCTTTATGTATCCATGAAGCCAGAGGACACACACCAGTTAGATAAACTGCAGGATTGTCTTAATGACCTCTAATTTCCTGCTTTTAAACTCAGATAAAACTGAAGTTATTGTACTTGGCCCCACAAATCTTAGAAACATGGTGTCTAACTAGATCCTTACTCTGGATGGCATTACCCTGACCTCTAGTAATACTGTGAGAAATCTTGGAGTCATTTTTGATCAGGATATGTCATTCAATGCGCATATTAAACAAATAGGTAGGACTGCTTTTTTGCATTTGCGCAATATCTCTAAAATTAGAAAGGTCTTGTCTCAGAGTGATGCTGAAAAACTAATTCATGCATTTATTTCCTCTAGGCTGGACTATTGTAATTCATTATTATCAGGTTGTCCTAAAAGTTCCCTGAAAAGCCTTCAGTTAATTCAAAATGCTGCAGCTAGAGTACTGACAGGGACTAGAAGGAGAGAGCATATCTCACCCATATTGGCCTCTCTTCATTGGCTTCCTGTTAATTCTAGAATAGAATTTAAAATTCTTCTTCTTACTTATAAGGTTTTGAATAATCAGGTCCCATCTTATCTTAGGGACCTCATAGCACCATATCACCCCAATAGAGTGCTTCGCTCTCAGACTGCAGGCTTACTTGTAGTTCCTAAGGTTTGTAAGAGTAGAATGGGAGGCAGAGCCTTCAGCTTTCAGGCTTCTCTCCTGTGGAACCAGCTCCCAATTCGGATCAGGGAGACAGACACCCTCTCTACTTTTAAGATTAGGCTTAAAACTTTCCTTTTTGCTAAAGCTTATAGTTAGGGCTGGATCAGGTGACCCTGAACCATCCCTTAGTTATGCTGCTATAGACTTAGACTGCTGGGGGTTTCCCATGATGCACTGAGTGTTTCTTTCTCTTTTTGCTCTGTATGCACCACTCTGCATTTAATCATTAGTGATTGATCTCTGCTCCCCTCCACAGCATGTCTTTTTCCTGGTTCTCTCCCTCAGCCCCAACCAGTCCCAGCAGAAGACTGCCCCTCCCTGAACCTGGTTCTGCTGGAGGTTTCTTCCTGTTAAAAGGGAGTTTTTCCTTCCCACTGTCGCCAAATGCTTGCTCACAGGGGGTCGTTTTGACCGTTGGGGTTTTTCCGTAATTATTGTATGGCCTTGCCTTACAATATAAAGCGCCTTGGGGCAACTGTTTGCTGTGATTTGGCGCTATATAAATAAAATTGATTTGATTTGATTTGATTTGATCTCAATGAAGCTGATTATTGGCTGAATCTTTGCCATTTTGGTTATTCTTTGAGCCATTTGAATCACAGTTTTCTATTTTCTTCCAAGTCTTTCTGGTTTTGTTGCCATTTTAAAGCATTTAAGATCATTTTAGCTGAGCAGTCTATCATTTTCTGCATGTCTATATATGTTTCCCCTCTCTAATCAGTTTTTTAATCAAAGGACGCTGTTCTTCTGAACAATGTTACTCAGATTTTCAAAGAAAATGCACAACAACCAGCATGTACTACATTTGTTGCCCTCATCCTTAAATAAGGGCCACCTGTAAGGGTGGAATAAGGGACACAGAAAGAAAAAATGCAGACACTGCCTTTTTTGAACAGCCTAATATTCTTTTTTGTCATTTTCTTTAAAGTAGTAACAAATTTGATAAGTTTTTCATCATATTTTGATTTGGATAGAATGTTCAGTTTTCCCAATGCATTTGTGTGTATGTAACTAAAAGCTGTTTTATGGATTTTGAGCTTTTCTGGACACACTGCTATTGTTTTGAACACAGCTGTATATACATACCTGTGACTGCCCCATATTGATTTTGTTTCTTGTGGCATATATTAAGTATGTGGCTCTTTTATTTGAAACTGAGTTTCTATTTATTGGAAAATACTTGCCAGTTGGCTAATGTACACTACCAGTGAAAAGTTTGGCCATATTGTCCAGTATTAGCCCATGGTTCTGCAGCCAACTTTGGCCTACAGTACCTGTGGTACCACTTTAGGTGACACCTGTAATCCAGCCTCATTATACCATGGTGCACAAAAAAATGTATAATGGCCATCAGGGTTACACAGGGATCAAAAAAGGATGATTCAGTGTCGGTCTGTACTTTTTCAATCTAAGTTAGGTTTCTTAAGAATAGGTTTGGTCCTTCCAAATTTATAACTGTAGGAACAGAACCTCAGGTTCGTAAGAGGTTAATAATTTTCAGCATAGTGGGCCCACGTGTAGCCCACAGGTCCTTAACCATGTTAAAGGCTATCAGGTTGAATAGTAGAGAAGCTTGAATCTTCGACTGGACTGGGTTGCTTGACGTGAGAACGTTTCGCTTCAAATCACAGAAGCTTCCTCAGCTACAATTCTTGCTCTGGTAGTCTGACTTCTGTCTTGACTCTTGTAGAGAAGAATAAACCAGAAGCCAACAAAAGCTGGAGTTTTTTTAACCTAACCAGACCCCACCTACTGAGAGGCTGACTGCTATAGGCTAGTGACTAAAGAATAGCTCTAATTAGCACCTATTGTGCTCTAGTTAGCACTCTTCTAACGAATACTTAAGTCGTGCTTTAACCAAGTTCTTAAGTTGCGACAGCATAACCAGCAAAATAGCACCAAATTTGTCTGCATCCTAGTAGAGACAGCACCTGTTGTGTGGGCCGCTGAAGAGGAGGTACTGCTGGCCCACCACCACCAGAGGGCACCCTGCCTGGAGTGCGGGCTCCAGGCACCAGAGGGCGCTGCCATCTCACAGGAGCAGCCGGGGTGACAGCTGTCACCTACGACAGCTGTTACCAATCATCTGATCCGCAGCGGTATATCTGCAAGACGTCATCTCCACTTCTCTGCCGAGATATCGCTCTACCGAGGAGGTAACGTACTCAGCCGACTTTGTTGTCTTCCTGACTGGAATACCTGTTACTTTGTGTGTTGGATAGCAGATATTTTGTTTCCTTTTTTTTCGACGAGAGGTGGAGGTGGTTTTCCACCATACGTGTTGCTGGGTGCAGACGCACCCACATCTAACTGTTTTTGTTCCTCGCCAGCAGTACCAGATCCGACAAGCGGAGGCAGTGGCCACCTGGGAGTTCGGGACTTGGCGGCTCCAGTATTCCCGGGGTTCGGTGGCGGAGGAAATCGTGTGGTTCCGGTTCTGCTTATGACAGACGTCTCTTATCTTCGAGCCTGCCCACGCGACACATTTTTGTGAATTGACTTCATTGACTATTATTGTAATATGCTGTGTTTGTTGTGCTTATTCACAACAGTAAAGTGTTGTTATTTGACTTCCTCCATTGTCCGTTCATTTGCGCCCCCTGTTGTGGGTCCGTGTCCTACACTTTCCCAACAGGATATCTCGGCCAGTGTCATGGACTCCGAGGGGCGTCACCCGGCTGTTGAACGACCAATGGGAGGCGTCTGCAGGAGATGTGATTGGTGAGCTGCAGCACATTCTCACTGCCTTTACGGCTCGGTTGGATCAAATGACTGAGCAAAACATCCTCCTGAACCGCAGGGTGGAGGCTCTCTCCGCACAGATGGCGGCGAGCGCTCCGGGCGCTGCTGCAGCTCGTCCTCCTGCCGACCCTGTGCAGGATATAAACGTTCCAGTGGTGGTTCAACAACTCCTCCCACCATCCCCTGAAGCATACATAAGCCCTCCTGAGCCATACGGAGGTTGTGTGGAGACGTGCGCGGATTTTCTTATGCAGTGTTCGCTCGTCTTCGCACAACGTCCCGTCATGTATGCGTCAGATGCTAGTAAAATAGCTTATGTGATTGCTCTGCTTCGGGGTGAAGCACGCGCCTGGGCTACGGCGCTCTGGGAACAGAACTCACGGTTGTTATCAGCATACACTGGGTTTGTGGGGGAGTTCAGAACAGTGTTCGATCACCCTAACAGAGGAGAGACCGCTTCAACCGTGCTGCTGTCAATGAGACAGGGACGCAAGAGCACAGCCGCTTATGCAGTCAACTTCCGCATCGCGGCTGCGAGCTCCGGCTGGAATAACGTTGCGCTCCGCGCCGCCTTCATAAACGGACTGTCGTTGGTTCTGAAGGAGCAGCTGGTAGCTAAGGAGGAACCGCGGGATTTAGATGGGCTTATCGATCTTGTTATACGGTTAGACAATCGGTTGGAGGAACGCCGACGGGAGCGAGGCGAAGGACGTGACCGGATACGCGCCGCCCCTCTCCCTTCCGGGTTCGAAAAAGGGCCGCCCTCCCCACGCTCCACAGCCGCAGCGCTTTGTGGGGCAACAGCTCCCCCTGCTGACGTTGTTAGGGAAACGCACAGGGCCAAAATGGGGAGGCTGATCCGTGGAGAGTGTTTTCTCTGCAGCTCAACTGAGCACACACAGAGAAACTGCCCCAAACGGCCAAAACGACAACACTCGCCCTTAGAGACTGGGCTAAGGGGGGGTCAAAACATTCAAGTGAGACACACACAAATTGCCACACGACTCCCAGTCACAATCCTGAGCGGGGATTTAACCCTTCAAGCCCGAGCACTGGTGGACACGGGGTCAGAAGGGAATCTGCTAGACAGCGGATGGGCAAGGGAGGTAGGGCTCCCTCTGGTGGCGCTTACTTCACCGTTGCAGGTGCGGGCACTAGATGGCACCCTCCTCCCTTTACTCACACACAAGACACCACCAGTAACTCTGGTGGTGTCTGGAAACCATCGGGAGGAGATTGAGTTTTTTGTAACTCCTTCTACCTCCCGCGTGATTTTGGGCATCCCATGGATGTTGAAGCACAATCCCTGGATTGATTGGCCGTCTGGGGTGGTGGTTCAGTGGAGCGAAACCTGCCATCGGGGGTGTTTAGGATCCTCGGTTCCTCCCGGTTCACAGGCTAAGGAGGAGTTCAAAGTCCCTCCCAATCTGACGGCAGTGCCGGTTGAGTACCACGATCTTGCTGACGTCTTCAGTAAGGATCTGGCACTCACCCTTCCCCCGCACCGTCCGTACGATTGTGCCATTGATTTGGTTCCAGGCGCTGAGTTCCCGTCCAGCAGGCTGTACAACCTCTCACGACCTGAGCGCGAATCAATGGAGACCTACATCCGGGACTCATTAGCTGCCGGGCTGATCCGGAACTCCACCTCCCCGATGGGGGCAGGTTTCTTTTTTGTGGGCAAGAAAGATGGCGGACTTCGTCCATGTATTGATTACAGGGGGCTGAATGAGATTACAGTTCGCAACCGATACCCGTTGCCATTGTTAGATTCCGTGTTCACCCCCCTGCATGGAGCCAAAATCTTTACTAAGCTGGATCTTAGAAATGCGTATCACCTGGTTCGGATCCGGAAGGGAGACGAATGGAAGACGGCATTTAACACCCCATTAGGTCACTTTGAGTACCTGGTCATGCCGTTCGGCCTCACCAACGCCCCCGCGACGTTCCAAGCCTTGGTTAACGACATCTTGCGGGACTTCCTGCACCGATTCGTCTTCGTATATCTGGACGATATTCTCATCTTTTCTCCGGATCCTGAGACCCAAGTCCAGCATGTACGTCAGGTCCTGCAGCGGTTGTTAGAGAACCGACTGTTTGTGAAGGGCGAGAAGTGCAAGTTTCACCGCACGTCTTTGTCCTTCCTGGGGTTTATCATCTCCTCTAACTCCGTCGCCCCTGATCCGGCCAAGGTTGCGGCGGTGAGAGATTGGCCCCAACCAACAAGCCGTAGGAAGCTGCAACAGTCCCTCGGCTTCGCTAATTTCTATAGGAGGTTCATTAAGGGCTACAGTCAGGTAGTTAGCCCCCTGACAGCCCTGACCTCTCCAAAAGTCCCCTTCACCTGGTCGGATCGGTGCGAAGCCGCGTTCAAGGAGTTGAAACGACGGTTCTCTACTGCGCCAGTTTTGGTGCAGCCCGACCCTAGCCGCCAGTTCATGGTTGAGGTGGACGCCTCTGACTCAGGGATAGGAGCCGTGCTGTCCCAGAGCGGAGAGACCGATAAGGTACTTCACCCGTGTGCCTACTTTTCACGCAGGTTGACCCCGGCTGAACGGAACTATGACGTCGGCAATCGAGAACTCCTTGCGGTGAAAGAGGCTCTTGAAGAGTGGAGACATCTGTTGGAGGGAACGTCCGTGCCATTCACGGTTTTCACTGACCACCGGAACCTGGAGTATATCAGGACCGCCAAGCGGCTGAACCCCAGGCAAGCCCGCTGGTCACTGTTCTTCGGCCGTTTTGACTTCTGGATCACCTACCGTCCCGGGACCAAAAACCAGAGATCGGATGCCTTGTCCCGGGTACATGAAGATGAAGTCAAAGCGGAGTTGTCGGATCCACCGGAACCCATCATCCCGGAGTCCACTATCGTGGCCACCCTCACCTGGGACGTAGAGAGAACCGTCCGGGAGGCCCTGGCACGAAGCCCGGACCCCGGAACTGGGCCGAAGAACAGACTCTACGTCCCACCAGAGGCTAGGGCTGCAGTCCTGGACTTCTGTCACGGCTCCAAGCTCTCCTGTCATCCAGGGGTGCGAAGAACCGTGGCAGTTGTCCGGCAGCGCTTCTGGTGGGCGTCCCTAGAGGCCGACGTCCGGGATTATATCCAGGCCTGCACCACCTGCGCCAGGGGCAAGGCTGATCATCGCAGGGCTTCGGGACTGCTCCAGCCGCTGCCCGTGCCTCATCGCCCCTGGTCCCACATCGGCCTGGATTTTGTCACGGGCCTCCCACCGTCCCAGGGCAACACCACCATCCTCACGATAGTGGACCAATTCTCCAAGGCGGCCCACTTCGTGGCCCTCCCGAAGCTCCCGACGGCCCAGGAGACAGCGGACCTCCTGGTCCACCACGTCGTCCGGCTGCATGGGATTCCAACAGACATTGTCTCCGATTGCGGTCCCCAGTTCTCCTCGCAAGTCTGGAGGAGCTTCTGCCGGGAACTGGGGGCCACGGTGAGTCTCTCATCCGGGTATCATCCCCAGACCAACGGGCAAGCAGAACGGGCCAGTCAGGAGGTGGAACAGGCCCTGCGCTGCGTGACGGCCGCGCACCCGGCGGCCTGGAGTACCCATCTGGCCTGGATCGAGTATGCCCATAACAGCCAGGTGTCGTCAGCCACCAGCCTCTCCCCTTTCGAGGTGTGTCTGGGGTACCAGCCTCCTTTGTTTCCGGTGGTTGAGGGAGAGGTCGGTGTGCCCTCGGTCCAGGCCCACCTGCGGAAGTGCCGTCGGGTGTGGCATGCCGCCCGTTCTGCTTTGCTGAGGGCCCGGATGAGGACGAAGGCCCATGCAGACCGTCGGCGGACCCCGGCCCCTACGTATCGGCCAGGGCAGGAAGTGTGGTTGTCAACTAAGGACATTCCCCTCCAAGTGGTCTCCCCTAAATTGCAGGAACGGTATATCGGTCCATTTAAGATCCTCAAGGTCATCAGTCCAGCCGCAGTGAGGCTTCAGCTTCCGGCCTCACTGCGGATCCATCCCGTTTTCCATGTGTCCCGACTTAAACCACATCACACCTCACCCCTCTGTACTCCGGGTCCGGCACCACCTCCTGCCCGGATCATCGATGGCGAGCCGGCTTGGACTGTGCGCCGGCTTTTGGATGTCCGAAGGATGGGCCGGGGCTTCCAGTATTTGGTGGACTGGGAGGGGTACGGCCCCGAAGAACGCTCCTGGGTGAAGAGGAGCTTCATCCTGGACCCGGCCCTCCTGGCCGATTTCTACCGCCGCCACCCAGACAAGCCTGGTCGGGCGCCAGGAGGCGCCCGTTGAGGGGGGGGTCCTGTTGTGTGGGCCGCTGAAGAGGAGGTACTGCTGGCCCACCACCACCAGAGGGCACCCTGCCTGGAGTGCGGGCTCCAGGCACCAGAGGGCGCTGCCATCTCACAGGAGCAGCCGGGGTGACAGCTGTCACCTACGACAGCTGTTACCAATCATCTGATCCGCAGCAGTATATCTGCAAGACGTCATCTCCACTTCTCTGCCGAGATATCGCTCTACCGAGGAGGTAACGTACTCAGCCGACTTTGTTGTCTTCCTGACAGGAATACCTGTTACTTTGTGTGTTGGATAGCAGATATTTTGTTTCCTTTTTTTCCGACGAGAGGTGGAGGTGGTTTTCCACCATACGTGTTGCTGGGTGCAGATGCACCCACATCTAACTGTTTTTGTTCCTCGCCAGCAGTACCAGATCCAACAAGCGGAGGCAGTGGCCACCTGGGAGTTCGGGACTTGGCGGCTCCAGTATTCCCGGGGTTCGGTGGCGGAGGAAATCGTGTGGTTCCGGTTCTGCTTTGGACAGACGTCTCTTATCTTCGAGCCTGCCCACGCGACACATTTTTGTGAATTGACTTCATTGACTATTATTGTAATCTGCTGTGTTTGTTGTGCTTATTCACAACAGTAAAGTGTTGTTATTTGACTTCCTCCATTGTCCGTTCATTTGCGCCCCCTGTTGTGGGTCCGTGTCCTACACTTTCCCAACAGCACCTACCTCTTTAACAGGATTTAATAGCGAGACTAGAGCATGTTGGGATATTTTTGACCTAATATCCTTTATTTTCTCTGGGTTGCATCCCGCCTGGTCCTTTCTGTGTGGAGTTTGCATGTTCCCCCCGTTTTTCTGTGGGTTCCCTCTGGTTGCACCAGTTTGCTCCAACTTCCAAAGACATGGAGGCTAGGTAAAGTGAACATTTTAAATTGACTACAGTCAATTTAACAGAAGTGTGAATGTGTTTGTCTGTCTAGATGTGGCCTTGCGGTAGACTGGTGGCCTGTGCAGGGTGAACTGGACAGGTATTTCTGTTGCAAAAGAAAGCTATAAGAATGATCAGTCATAAACCATATCGTGAGCCAACAACGTCTTTGCTTGTTTACATATTTTAAAAATCTGGGACTTGATTGATTACATCACAATAAAAATTATGTATGAAGCTTTTGCCTCAACATGTCCAGGATCTGTTTAAAATGAGGGACTCCAGTTATAATTTGAGAGGAACATTATTAATTTGAGAAATTAAACATCTGGAATAAAGTAAATAGTCATTGTGTTTCTAATAAAGGTGTTAAAATTTGGAACCTTAACCTGATAATATTAAAATACTTGGTACATTAGTTGGCTTTAAAAAGCTTTACAAAAAGAGTATATTTACCTGTTATACTTTGAAGGATTAGGTTAACAATTTTGTCATTGTGCTTGGGATTGTGCTTTGAAATTTTAGTGATTAAGTTACATTGTTCATGCACATTTTTTTTTTTGTATTGTTGTTATGAGTACATATATTTATATATGTATACATTCTTTATTTTTATGGCATAAGGGGAGGGTAGTCATAAGCTTTGCTTCTGCCTTCACCCTTTCGGCCACACGGGTTCTCTGTACATTGTTCTTTTTATGTTTTTTGTTATTGTCTTTATTGTTGTTCATCTGTGTGCCAAATAAATAAATTCATTCATTCATTCAACTCCGCCTCTCAACCAATGACCTCTGGGATAGGCTCCAGTCCCCCTTGACCCTTAAGTGTAATAAACGGGTATAGAAAATGAATGAGTGAATGAATGACAGTGATGTCATTTGCAATTAGGGCTGCAACAAACGATTATTTGGATTATCAATGAATCTGATGCGGTTTCGACACGATTAATTGATTAATCGGATTAGCAGGGAATTTTTTTAAAATGTGCCAGGGAAACAATTTTTCTCTCCTTCCATCACTTTATTTAATGACAGAACATTATTTGAAAACTTAAAATACTTGAAAATCAACAAATCATCAAATTTCCCTTGGCTGTTGAAATATAAAATAATAAAGGATAAAACAGTTTATAATAAAGAACAAAAATAATTATTTCAAATGACATTGCATTATCAAAGTGCTGAGTTGCCCTAAAACAACATTGAAACATATAAATGCTATAGAAGATATGGTGAAAAAAGAGGTATTTTTGTTGCTGCAAATGAGCAATTAGCATAACCAGTTAACCATAAAACCTAAATCAAAAACTGTAGCCTGACTCATTATATGTGCAACATTCTCTGTGGTCATTTCACAATGACACATGTGACTCATGTCTCGTTCTCTAAAATTGTATTGTAGCATTATTAGTTATTATTACTATTATTATTGTTGGTATTATTATTAATATATAAATAAAAATTAATTTAAAAAATATTGTAATTTGTAATACATTTGACTCTTTTACAACAACACTGAGCCATTAATTATTATACAGAAAACAAATGCACAAACATGCTGAAAGGCCAGCAGCTTAATGCTAACTTTAACACAGAAAATGCCATAGACATGCTAACATGTTAGCATCAGCATTAGCATAAAATACATCTATCAACTGTTTCAGAAGACCATAACAGGTCAGTTTAACATAAAAAAGGTAAATATTCCTCACAGACATATGCTCTTTAGGGTTTTAGTGGAGAAAAATTAAGATAAAGCAAAATAAAACAAATGAAACCAACGAAGCAGCAGCTCGAAGCACTCCTTCATTGGTTCAAGATTCAAAGCAAAACTCGGTTGATTATATGGAAGAAACGAAGCATTTGCGGTAAAACAAAGTTATTTAGCAACTAATAGATGACTAAATTGGTTGACAACTATTTTAAAAATCGATTTTAATCGATTAACTCGAGTAGTTGTTTCAGCTCTATTTGCAAACAGACCGGGGTCCAATATGTGTCCAAGCCACATCACCTGTTTAAAAGTGTGAAAGGTTCCACTGCTTCTGGAACAGGAAACAAAGAAAAGAGATCCCGAGTGGTCCCGGTGGAGTTTGTAAGTTCCTTTCTAAGACTGACAGATATGAGGCGGATGAAAGGGCTTTAGGAATAAGCGGTGCAGCCTGAGCCCATCCAGACGCCTGCTCACAGGGCACAGTGTAACAGGTAAACTCTGGGGGAGGAGGCTGCTTAAGCCCTCGTTAGGCATGTAAATCCCACCCTTTACAGGCAAAGCGCTCCAGTAGATCCCTGTCAATTTCCTGCAGCTGTGCCTGGGCGGATTTACATGAATACTCTCTATCACTAACGCTTAGCCTCCTGTGTTATACATTTACTCATTTTGGGTGGGTTATTTTCTTCCACGGTTTTGTCTTCTACAGAAGAAAAAAAAGGTTTTATTTACAAGCCATGGCGTCTTTTGTAAATTGACTCCTCGTTTTGTCGTCAGGCCAGCAACAAGAAGGTTAGCTGCGTGTTTCCTGATAAGCTGGCAGAACCTATCAACCTCGGCATGAAGATAGCATTTCTCTGTATTTCTCTCAAGCTTTATCATCAGCTGGGGTGAAACTAAACCGGTGTTAAGAGAGAGAGTAGAGGGACCATTTCCCTGGATTACAGGCGTCAACTTTAATTTCAAAGACCAATGGTGTATCCAGGGACGCTGCAGGCTTCACTTGCCACAGATTGGCAGCAGGCTCCCGATAAAGACTCAGCCGCGTTGTTCGCTTTCACAGCGGGGGCCTATTGATCTCCGAGCCACTGGTTCATTTCATAAAATACAAGGTAAATGGTGTTAGCGCGGCGGTGTGACTTGCTGCTCTGGTGCCAGGTCGTTTCAGCTTGGTGCAGCGAGCAGGAAAGGCAGCGCAGGAAGCCAGGTTATTTGTCAGGAGTCATTATGGAAGAGGGTGACGGGCCAAATGAAAAGGTTTTAGCTTTTCCAACAGACAGAAATCAGTCAGTGTTACACAACTGTTGCATTATTGGTAACAAAGCCAATTTTGCCGGCAACCAAAGTTTAATTCAGAGAATTCTCTACAGAAGACATGAGATGTTTTAATTAATGAAGCCTTTATAACTAAAGCCTGTGAAGGAGCTGAAGGACAAGTTCACGTCTTACAACCTTAGTCATATTAAAATACTGTTAACAGATTGAGTTGATCTACACACCTTTGACAATAGTATTGTATGAGAGAAATTATTTTTTTAAAAATTAATTTGGGACATAATCCAGGGCAGTCATATCAAGAGAATTCATTCAGTTTGTTTGAAAATTATATTTTACAAAAACTAGCAGTGTGATTAACTTGATGTCAAAAGTACTGTTTTGCAGTTTCTACAGTTTTTGCTACACCCAGAAGACATTTGGATTTGATGTAAAAAGAAGAATAAGAGAACACAACTGAGAATTCATTCATTAATTTTCAACCACTTATCCAGTCCGGATCACAGTGGGAGCAAAGCAAACAGCTCCCCCCACACTTCCCTATCCTTAGCCAAGACCTGTAACTCTTCCTGGGGGTCCTCAAGGTGTAACCAAACCAGCTAGGAAATATAATATCTCCAGCGTGTCCTAAGTCTTTCCCAGGTCCTCCTCCCTGGTTGCACATGCAAGGAAGACCTCCCAAGGGAGATGACCAGTAGGCATCCTCACCCTGTACCCAAACCACCTCAACGTGAGCATTGAAGTCCCTCAGTAGAACCAATCGGACCGGGAGTGACATGTTTAGCCGCATGTTCTCCTTGAATTGCTGGCTGTCTGAGTGGTGTCCAAAAAATGAGGTGGGCTTCATAGATAATTGGCAAAGCTTCTGGGGAAAACCTGGTCTTGTTAGGAGAGACGGCATCCATCCCACTTTGGATGGAGCAGCTCTCATTTCTAGAAATCTGGCCAATTTTCTTAAATCCTCCAAACCGTGACTATCCAGGGTTGGGACCAGGAAGCAGAGTTGTAGTCTTACACACCTCTCTGCAGCTTCTCTCCCCCTGCCATCCCCTCATTACCCCATCCCCGTAGAGACGGTGCCTGCTCCCAGACTACCAATAACCAGCAAAAATCTATTTAAGCATAAAAATTCAAAAAGAAAAAATAATATAGCACCTTCAACTGCACCACAGACTAAAACAGTTAAATGTGGTCTATTAAACATTAGGTCTCTCTCTTCTAAGTCCCTGTTGGTAAATGATATAATAATTGATCAACATATTGATTTATTCTGCCTTACAGAAACCTGGTTACAGCAGGATGAATATGTTAGTTTAAATGAGTCAACACCCCCGAGTCACACTAACTGTCAGAATGCTCGTAGCACGGGCCGGGGCGGAGGATTAGCAGCAATCAATCAATCAATCAATCAATTTTTTTATATAGTGCCAAATCACAACAAACAGTTGCCCCAAGGCGCTTTATATTGTAAGGCAAGGCCATACAATAATTATGTAAAACCCCAGCGGTCAAAACGACCCCCTGTGAGCAAGCACTTGGCTACAGTGGGAAGGAAAAACTCCCTTTTAACAGGAAGAAACCTCCAGCAGAACCAGGCTCAGGGAGGGGCAGTCTTCTGCTGGGACTGGTTGGGGCTGAGGGAGAGAACCAGGAAAAAGACATGCTGTGGAGGGGAGCAGAGATCGATCACTAATGATTAAATGCAGAGTGGTGCATACAGAACAAAAAAGAAAGAAACAGTGCATCATGGGAACCCCCCAGCAGTCTACGTCTATAGCAGCATAACTAAGGGATGGTTCAGGGTCACCTGATCCAGCCCTAACTATAAGCTTTAGCAAAAAGGAAAGTTTTAAGCCTAATCTTAAAAGTAGAGAGGGTGTCTGTCTCCCTGATCTGAATTGGGAGCTGGTTCCACAGGAGAGGAGCCTGAAAGCTGAAGGCTCTGCCTCCCATTCTACTCTTACAAACCCTAGGAACTACAAGTAAGCCTGCAGTCTGAGAGCGAAGCGCTCTATTGGGGTGATATGGTACTACGAGGTCCCTAAGATAAGATGGGACCTGATTATTCAAAACCTTATAAGTAAGAAGAAGAATTTTAAATTCTATTCTAGAATTAACAGGAAGCCAATGAAGAGAGGCCAATATGGGTGAGATATGCTCTCTCCTTGTAGTCCCCGTCAGTACTCTAGCTGCAGCATTTTGAATTAACTGAAGGCTTTTTAGGGAACTTTTAGGACAACCTGATAATAATGAATTACAATAGTCCAGCCTAGAGGAAATAAATGCATGAATTAGTTTTTCAGCATCACTCTGAGACAAGACCTTTCTGATTTTAGAGATATTGCGTAAATGCAAAAAAGCAGTCCTACATATTTGTTTAATATGCGCTTTGAATGACATATCCTGATCAAAAATGACTCCAAGATTTCTCACAGTATTACTAGAGGTCAGGGTAATGCCATCCAGAGTAAGGATCTGGTTAGACACCATGTTTTTAAGATTTGTCGGGCCAAGTACAATAACTTCAATTTTATCTGAGTTTAAAAGCAGGAAATTAGAGGTCATCCATGTCTTTATGTCTGTAAGACAATCCTGCAGTTTAGCTAATTGGTGTGTGTCCTCTGGCTTCATGGATAGATAAAGCTGGGTATCATCTGCAATCTTCCATTCCAGCTTATTAATTAATCAAAAACCCAGACAGAGCTTTAATTCATTTGAAAGCTTGACTCTTAGTCTTGTCCATCCAAATTGGAAGTCCCAAAAAACAGTTTTATTTGTTATTATCTATCGTCCACCTGGTCGTTACTGTGAGTTTCTCTGTGAATTTTCAGACCTTTTGTCTGACTTAGTGCTTAGCTCAGATAATCAATCAATCAATCAATCAATTTTTTTATAAAGCGCCAAATCACAACAAACAGTTGCCCCAAGGCGCTTTATATTGTAAGGCAAGGCCATACAATAATTATGTAAAACCCCAACGGTCAAAACGACCCCCTGTGAGCAAGCACTTGGCTACAGTGGGAAGGAAAAACTCCCTTTTAACAGGAAGAAACCTCCAGCAGAACCAGGCTCAGGGAGGGGCAGTCTTCTGCTGGGACTGGTTGGGGCTGAGGGAGAGAACCAAGAAAAAGACATGCTGTGGAGGGGAGCAGAGATCGATCACTAATGATTAAATGCAGAGTGGTGCATACAGAGCAAAAAGAGAAAGAAACAGTGCATCATGGGAACCCCCCAGCAGTCTACGTCTATAGCAGCATAACTAAGGGATGGTTCAGGGTCACCTGATCCAGCCCTAACTATAAGCTTTAGCAAAAAGGAAAGTTTTAAGCCTAATCTTAAAAGTAGAGAGGGTGTCTGTCTCCCTGATCTGAATTGGGAGCTGGTTCCACAGGAGAGGAGCCTGAAAGCTGAAGGCTCTGCCTCCCATTCTACTCTTACAAACCCTAGGAACTACAAGTAAGCCTGCAGTCTGAGAGCGAAGCGCTCTATTGGGGTGATATGGTACTACGAGGTCCCTAAGATAAGATGGGACCTGATTATTCAAAACCTTATAAGTAAGAAGAAAAATTTTAAATTCTATTCTAGAATTAACAGGAAGCCAATGAAGAGAGGCCAATATGGGTGAGATATGCTCTCTCCTTCTAGTCCCCGTCAGTACTCTAGCTGCAGCATTTTGAATTAACTGAAGGCTTTTTAGGGAACTTTTAGGACAACCTGATAATAATGAATTACAATAGTCCAGCCTAGAGGAAATAAATGCATGAATTAGTTTTTCAGCATCACTCTGAGACAAGACCTTTCTGATTTTAGAGATATTGCGTAAATGCAAAAAAGCAGTCCTACATATTTGTTTAATATGCGCTTTGAATGACATATCCTGATCAAAAATGACTCCAAGATTTCTCACAGTATTACTAGAGGTCAGGGTAATGCCATCAAGAGTAAGGATCTGGTTAGACACCATGTTTCTAAGATTTGTGGGGCCAAGTACAATAACTTCAGTTTTATCTGAGTTTAAAAGCAGGAAATTAGAGGTCATCCATGTCTTTATGTCTGTAAGACAATCCTGCAGTTTAGCTAATTGGTGTGTGTCCTCTGGCTTCATGGATAGATAAAGCTGGGTATCATCTGCGTAACAATGAAAATTTAAGCAATACCGTCTAATAATACTGCCTAAGGGAAGCATGTATAAAGTAAATAAAATTGGTCCTAGCACAGAACCTTGTGGAACTCCATAATTAACTTTAGTCTGTGAAGAAGATTCCCCATTTACATGAACAAATTGTAATCTATTAGACAAATATGATTCAAACCACCGCAGCGCAGTGCCTTTAATACCTATGGCATGCTCTAATCTCTGTAATAAAATTTTATGGTCAACAGTATCAAAAGCAGCACTGAGGTCTAACAGAACAAGCACAGAGATGAGTCCACTGTCCGAGGCCATAAGAAGATCATTTGTAACCTTCACTAATGCTGTTTCTGTACTATGATGAATTCTAAAACCTGACTGAAACTCTTCAAATAGACCATTCCTCTGCAGATGATCAGTTAGCTGTTTTACAACTACCCTTTCAAGAATTTTTGAGAGAAAAGGAAGGTTGGAGATTGGCCTATAATTAGCTAAGATAGCTGGGTCAAGTGATGGCTTTTTAAGTAATGGTTTAATTACTGCCACCTTAAAAGCCTGTGGTACATAGCCAACTAACAAAGATAGATTGATCATATTTAAGATCGAAGCATTAAATAATGGTAGGGCTTCCTTGAGCAGCCTGGTAGGAATGGGGTCTAATAAACATGTTGATGGTTTGGATGAAGTAACTAATGAGAATAACTCAGACAGAACAATCGGAGAGAAAGAGTCTAACCAAATACCGGCATCACTGAAAGCAGCCAATGATAACGATACGTCTTTGGGATGGTTATGAGTAATTTTTTCTCTAATAGTTAAAATTTTGTTAGCAAAGAAAGTCATGAAGTCATTACTAGTTAAAGTTAATGGAATACTCAGCTCAATAGAGCTCTGACTCTTTGTCAGCCTGGCTACAGTGCTGAAAAGAAACCTGGGGTTGTTCTTATTTTCTTCAATTAGTGATGAGTAGAAAGATGTCCTAGCTTTACGGAGGGCTTTTTTATAGAGCAACAGACTCTTTTTCCAGGCTAAGTGAAGATCTTCTAAATTAGTGAGACGCCATTTCCTCTCCAACTTACGGGTTATCTGCTTTAAGCTACGAGTTTGTGAGTTATACCACAGAGTCAGACACTTCTGATTTAAAGCTCTCTTTTTCAGAGGAGCTACAGCATCCAAAGTTGTCTTCAATGAGGATGTAAAACTATTGACGAGATACTCTATCTCCCTTACAGAGTTTAGGTAGCTACTCTGCACTGTGTTGGTATATGGCATTAGAGAACATAAAGAAGGAATCATATCCTTAAACCTAGTTACAGCGCTTTCTGAAAGACTTCTAGTGTAATGAAACTTATTCCCCACTGCTGGGTAGTCCATCAGAGTAAATGTAAATGTTATTAAGAAATGATCAGACAGAAGGGAGTTTTCAGGGAATACTGTTAAGTCTTCTATTTCCATACCATAAGTCAGAACAAGATCTAAGATATGATTAAAGTGGTGGGTGGACTCATTTACTTTTTGAGCAAAGCCAATAGAGTCTAATAATAGATTAAATGCAGTGTTGAGGCTGTCATTCTCAGCATCTGTGTGGATGTTAAAATCGCCCACTATAATTATCTTATCTGAGCTAAGCACTAAGTCAGACAAAAGGTCTGAAAATTCACAGAGAAACTCACAGTAACGACCAGGTGGACGATAGATAATAACAAATAAAACTGGTTTTTGGGACTTCCAATTTGGATGGACAAGACTAAGAGACAAGCTTTCAAATGAATTAAAGCTCTGTCTGGGTTTTGGATTAATTAATAAGCTGGAATGGAAGATTGCTGCTAATCCTCCACCCCGGCCCGTGCTACGAGCATTCTGACAGTTAGTGTGACTCGGGGGTGTTGACTCATTTAAACTAACATATTCATCCTGCTGTAACCAGGTTTCTGTTAGGCAGAATAAATCAATATGTTGATCAATTATTATATCATTTACCAACAGGGACTTAGAAGAGAGAGACCTAATGTTTAATAGACCACATTTAACTGTTTTAGTCTGTGGTGCAGTTGAAGGTGCTATATTATTTTTTCTTTTTGAATTTTTATGCTTAAATAGATTTTTGCTGGTTATTGGTAGTCTGGGAGCAGGCACCGTCTCTACGGGGATGGGGTAATGAGGGGATGGCAGGGGGAGAGAAGCTGCAGAGAGGTGTGTAAGACTACAACTCTGCTTCCTGGTCCCAACCCTGGATAGTCACGGTTTGGAGGATTTAAGAAAATTGGCCAGATTTCTAGAAATGAGAGCTGCTCCATCCAAAGTGGGATGGATGCCGTCTCTCCTAACAAGACCAGGTTTTCCCCAGAAGCTTTGCCAATTATCTATGAAGCCCACCTCATTTTTTGGACACCACTCAGACAGCCAGCAATTCAAGGAGAACATGCGGCTAAACATGTCACTCCCGGTCCGATTGGGGAGGGGCCCAGAGAAAACTACAGAGTCCGACATTGTTTTTGCAAAGTTACACACCGATTTAATGTTAATTTTAGTGACCTCCGATTGGCGTAACCGGGTGTCATTACTGCCGACGTGAATTACAATCTTACCAAATTTACACTTAGCCTTAGCCAGCAGTTTCAAATTTCCTTCAATGTCGCCTGCTCTGGCCCCCGGAAGACAATTGACTATGGTTGCTGGTGTCGCTAACTTCACATTTCTCAAAACAGAGTCGCCAATAACCAGAGTTTGATCCTCGGCGGGTGTGTCGTCGAGTGGGAAAAAACGGTTAGAGATGTGAACGGGTTGGCGGTGTACACGGGGCTTCTGTTTAGGGCTACGCTTCCTCCTCACAGTCACCCAGTCAGCCTGCTTTCCCGGCTGCTCGGGATCTGCCAGGGGGGAACTAACGGCGGCTAAGCTACCTTGGTCCGCACCGACTACAGGGGCCTGGCTAGCTGTAGAATTTTCCACGGTGCGGAGCCGAGTCTCCAATTCGCCCAGCCTGGCCTCCAAAGCTACGAATAAGCTACACTTATTACAAGTACCATTACTGCTAAAGGAGGCCGAGGAATAACTAAACATTTCACACCCAGAGCAGAAAAGTGCGGGAGAGACAGGAGAAGCCGCCATGCTAAATCGGCTAAGAGCTAGTAGCTACGCTAAGCTAGCGGATTCCTAAAAACACGCAAAGTGAATAATGTGTAAATAATTTAAAGGTGATTCAGCAGAAGGAGTGCTTTAGTTAAGGCACGTAAAGATTACACTGGGAAACAAATTGTTATCTAGTTAACTAGATCAATCTAACTGCGCAGATTAAACAGCTAACAGATACAGAAAAACACCGCTGTGCTCCGGAACAGGAAGTGATACAATACCGCAGTGAGAGCCAAGATAAGATAATTATAGTGGGCGATTTTAACATCCACACAGATGCTGAGAATGACAACCTCAACACTGCATTTAATCTATTATTAGACTCTATTGGCTTTGCTCAAAAAGTAAATGAGTCCACCCACCACTTTAATCATATCTTAGATCTTGTTCTGACTTATGGTATGGAAATAGAAGACTTAACAGTATTCCCTGAAAACTCCCTTCTGTCTGATCATTTCTTAATAACATTTACATTTACTCTGATGGACTACCCAGCAGTGGGGAATAAGTTTCATTACACTAGAAGTCTTTCAGAAAGCGCTGTAACTAGGTTTAAGGATATGATTCCTTCTTTATGTTCTCTAATGCCATATACCAACACAGTGCAGAGTAGCTACCTAAACTCTGTAAGTGAGATAGAGTATCTCGTCAATAGTTTTACATCCTCATTGAAGACAACTTTGGATGCTGTAGCTCCTCTAAAAAAGAGAGCTTTAAATCAGAAGTGCCTGACTCCGTGGTATAACTCACAAACTCGTAGCTTAAAGCAGATAACCCGTAAGTTGGAGAGGAAATGGCGTCTCACTAACTTAGAAGATCTTCACTTAGCCTGGAAAAAGAGTCTGTTGCTCTATAAAAAAGCCCTCCGTAAAGCTAGGACATCTTTCTACTCATCACTAATTGAAGAAAATAAGAACAACCCCAGGTTTCTTTTCAGCACTGTAGCCAGGCTGACAAAGAGTCAGAGCTCTACTGAGCTGAGTATTCCATTAACTTTAACTAGTAATGACTTCATGACTTTCTTTGCTAACAAAATTTTAACTATTAGAGAAAAAGTTACTCATAACCATCCCAAAGACGTATCATTATCTTTGGCTGCTTTCAGTGATGCCGGTATTTGGTTAGACTCTTTCTCTCCGATTGTTCTGTCTGAGTTATTTTCATTAGTTACTTCATCCAAACCATCAACATGTTTATTAGACCCCATTCCTACCAGGCTGCTCAAGGAAGCCCTACCATTATTTAATGCTTCGATCTTAAATATGATCAATCTATCTTTGTTAGTTGGCTATGTACCACAGGCTTTTAAGGTGGCAGTAATTAAACCATTACTTAAAAAGCCATCACTTGACCCAGCTATCTTAGCTAATTATAGGCCAATCTCCAACCTTCCTTTTCTCTCAAAAATTCTTGAAAGGGTAGTTGTAAAACAGCTAACTGATCATCTGCAGAGGAATGGTCTATTTGAAGAGTTTCAGTCAGGTTTTAGAATTCATCATAGTACAGAAACAGCATTAGTGAAGGTTACAAATGATCTTCTTATGGCCTCGGACAGTGGACTCATCTCTGTGCTTGTTCTGTTAGACCTCAGTGCTGCTTTTGATACTGTTGACCATAAAATTTTATTACAGAGATTAGAGCATGCCATAGGTATTAAAGGCACTGCACTGCGGTGGTTTGAATCATATTTGTCTAATAGATTATGTAGATTATGTAGATCATGTAAATGGGGAATCTTCTTCACAGACTAAAGTAATTATGGAGTTCCACAAGGTTCTGTGCTAGGACCAATTTTATTCACTTTATACATGCTTCCCTTAGGCAGTATTATTAGACGGTATTGCTTAAATTTTCATTGTTACGCAGATGATACCCAGCTTTATCTATCCATGAAGCCAGAGGACACACACCAATTAGCTAAACTGCAGGATTGTTTTACAGACATAAAGACATGGATGACCTCTAATTTCCTGCTTTTAAACTCAGATAAAACTGAAGTTATTGTACTTGGCCCCACAAATCTTAGAAACATGGTGTCTAACCAGATCCTTACTGTGGATGGCATTACCCTGACCTCTAGTAATACTGTGAGAAATCTTGGAGTCATTTTTGATCAGGATATGTCATTCAAAGCGCATATTAAGCAAATATGTAGGACTGCTTTTTTGCATTTACGTAATATCTCTAAAATCAGAAAGGTCTTGTCTCAGAGTGATGCTGAAAAACTAATTCATGCATTTATTTCCTCTAGGCTGGACTATTGTAATTCATTATTATCAGGTTGTCCTAAAAGTTCCCTAAAAAGCCTTCAGTTAATTCAAAATGCTGCAGCTAGAGTACTGACGGGGACTAGAAGGAGAGAGCATATCTCACCCATATTGGCCTCTCTTCATTGGCTTCCTGTTAATTCTAGAATAGAATTTAAAATTCTTCTTCTTACTTATAAGGTTTTGAATAATCAGGTCCCATCTTATCTTAGGGACCTCGTAGTACCATATCACCCCAATAGAGCGCTTCGCTCTCAGACTGCAGGCTTACTTGTAGTTCCTAGGGTTTGTAAGAGTAGAATGGGAGGCAGAGCCTTCAGCTTTCAGGCTCCTCTCCTGTGGAACCAGCTCCCAATTCAGATCAGGGAGACAGACACCCTCTCTACTTTTAAGATTAGGCTTAAAACTTTCCTTTTTGCTAAAGCTTATAGTTAGGGCTGGATCAGGTGACCCTGAACCATCCCTTAGTTATGCTGCTATAGACGTAGACTGCTGGGGGGTTCCCATGATGCACTGTTTCTTTCTCTTTTTGCTCTGTATGCACCACTCTGCATTTAATCATTAGTGATCGATCTCTGCTCCCCTCCACAGCATGTCTTTTTCCTGGTTCTCTCCCTCAGCCCCAACCAGTCCCAGCAGAAGACTGCCCCTCCCTGAGCCTGGTTCTGCTGGAGGTTTCTTCCTGTTAAAAGGGAGTTTTTCCTTCCCACTGTAGCCAAGTGCTTGCTCACAGGGGGTCGTTTTGACCGTTGGGGTTTTACATAATTATTGTATGGCCTTGCCTTACAATATAAAGCGCCTTGGGGCAACTGTTTGTTGTGATTTGGCGCTATATAAAAAAATTGATTGATTGATTGATTGATACTTCTCGACTTCCCGCAAAAGCTCAGGCTCCTTCCCCACCAGAGATGTAACATTCCATGTTTCAAGAGTTAAGTTCCATAACCGAGTCTCAGTCCGTGTGGGCATTTGTCCCTGTCCACTGCCAGAAAGCAGGGCAGCAGACCCTCTACAGACTCCTTGCAGGTGGTGAGCCCACATGGAGATGACACTGTGCTGTTTCTTTGGGCTGAGCCAGACCGAGTCCCACAGTGGTAGACCCATCCACCAGGCACTCGCCTGTGACCTCCCCCCCCCCCCCCCCCCCCCAAGGTCTGGCACCAGGAGGGGGCCAAGGTCTCCTTAATCAGGGTGAGGTGACTCCATACTTAACTGTGTCAATCATAAAGGGTCATGAATATCGCCCTTCTTCTGTCTCCTCACCTTGGACCAATTGGTCAAGTGTTGCCCTACCAGGAGCTATTGCTCCAGACAACAAAGATCCCAGGACTGCTGGAGCACACAAACCCCTCCACCACAATAATGTGGTGATCCAGGGAGGAGACAAATGAGATTGTCAGCTTTTATTTTACACTATTTACATGGAGATGTGTTAAAACTGAGGCTGAACAATATATCATGATGAAATATTTTGCTCAGTACAGATAAATATGGATTTCTCCAGGTAAAACTGGAGTTGCGTCAGGAAGGGCATCCGGCGTAAAACCTGTGCCAAATACCGATGCGGATGTGGCTGTACCCGCTGTGGTGACCCCGAACAATACGGGAGCAGCCGAATGACAACAACATAGATAAATATGGATAATTTTTAATAACCTTTAATGACATGATGTATGGTCAGGCACAAAGCTGGTGTCTTCCTTTTGTCCATCACAAAAAAAACGTAAGAGTGGTTCTGAATTCTGGCACTGTGACTTTACACTATTTTAACACACAGCCTCACATAAATAGAATAGAATAGAATAGTAACTTTATTGTCATTGCACATATATACATACATACAACAAAACTACTAGGAGCAATTCCAGATGTAGATGCTGCCTTGGTCAGGGGTAAAGAAAGGAGCAGACCCTAAATAAGCATGTTTTTGATTGTGGTAGGAAACCGGAGGAAACCCATACACACGGGAACATGCAAACTCCACACAGAAAGGCAGGGAATCGATCCCATGACGTTCTTGCTGTGAGGCACCAGTGTTAACCACTAATCCACCGTGCCACCCATAGATCACAATATATGTGCGTACACACGCCAAATGACACACAATAGGACAACCCAATCTCATGTTTTGTTTTTTTTTTGTTTTCTTTTGTGTTCTTTCATGCTCCAGTGACGAAATGAGCCAAATTTTCGTGACAGGGTTTTTTTTAACTCACTATTCCTAACCCTACTCCCACCCCGACCTTAACCATAACCATAACCTAATCTTACTCTTTCCCCCCACCCTAACCATAACCACCCCCCCACCCGCTTCACTTTTAATTTCGTCCAGCCATCATGGAATGAATTAGAATGAATTTGTGCTGTCGTGACGAAAATGAGGCACTTTTCGTCACAATATCACGAACCAGTAGATTAATGTATATGTCGTGTTGCTGAATCATGACTTGCCGTGAGACCAGGTTGCAATAGGAATATATATTCAACACAACTGAATCAAACACAAAAATAATAATGAAATAAAAGTAATAACTAAAGGGGGAAAAAACTTTAATATCCTTGGTTTGTGCTTATTTTAATGTCACTTTTCTTTCTCCCCGCATCTCGATTTGTGTGGTGAGAAACAGGTTTATACAGTTTTATAACATCCCATAATGCCCTGCTCATGCAGTAGTTTTGGTGCAACAGACAATCTTTTTTTCCCCAAGAATCAATAGAAGATAAGAAACAATAAAGAAATATAAAAAAAAAAAAAAAAAATCTTTGGAGCTGACGTTTGCTCTCAACCTCAAAACAACAATTCACAAAATAAACATTTGGCACAAGGAACGGCTGGAACGTTCTAGACTTTTCATCAATGAGCACCAAAACAAAGCAATCCATAGGAATTATGCAGATGGGACATCTTGGATTCCCAAAAAATATTCAAGGATATGTGGTGAATTATTACACTGGTCAACAAAAATAATTTGTTTTTGTCCAAGCGTGGACTTTGAGAACTGATTTATTGTCATTTTGGGGTGCTGAATCCGAATCTGAGCTCATATTTCCTTTATGACATCACATTTTTTTGCAATCTTCATGTTCCATATTGATGGATTACACAGAAGCTGCTCATTCACTCACTAATCAGGCACAAAGCATTTTTAAACCAGGTTCGCGAAATGTGAACAACAGCTGTCATATTGTTAATGGCATTGAAGAGGTGTGCGAGACTGCAGCTTTTGCTTCAATACTTGATATGAGAAATAGGTTTTCATATCTCAAAAACACAATGTCATTGGCAAAAACTAACACCAGATTCGGATTCAGTGCCCCAAAATGATCCAAAGTCCGTTGACAAACTCTATGCAAGAAAAATGATGTTGATCAGTGTTATTGTTGTTTTTATTTGACTTAATTTGATGGGAGGACTTGTTGTTTCTTCCCATACATGAGGAAACATTTTGACGGATGGTAGAAGAGGTTGTTTGTGACTTTTGGCCTGATAAATTCACAAAGTCCCACAATTCTGTTGTACATAACTCTACACAATTTTATGCAGCATAAGGCAACCGACGTGATTTACAAAAAAACATTCATTTCTTTAATTAAGTTTACTTAATTAACATGTTCTGTTAAATGGTGCATAGTGAAGTGTTGTTTTGGTCATTTGTATGTTTAATGTTATTATTTGTTAATGTAAATATTAAAAAGTACATAACATTTATATAGTAGCTCTCAAAAACAGAAGTCACAATGTGATTCACAAATTGAAAGAAAACATAGAAATAAATACAGCAGTTCCAACACAATATAAATAAATAAAACTAAATAAACATAAGTCTGTACAGGTGGGTCAGGAGATTCTATTTAATATGTTTAAATTCTTATTAAACAATTATTCTTCATCAGTCTTAAAGGATTATTTATATATTATCAACTGTGTCAGCATGGACCTGATTTTACTTATTTCAGATTTATTTGTGTGGTTTGTATAATGCAACAATATATTCCTTACCACTGTTGCTCTGGTAAGGTTAGATGTTACCTGTGTGAAGCGCTTTGAGGCAACTCTGTTGTGATTTGGCGCTATATAAATGAAAATAAATTGAATTGTATTGAATAAATGAAATATATATCTTCACTGTCAGTATCACTGCTGGAAGATTCACACATACATCACTAAAGCGAGCACTTCTTCACAATCATTTGTCTGATTTTCTCCACAAAGCAAATTTATGAAAAGCACGATGACAACATGAGGGTCTTCGTGAGCATTATTATTAGGAAAATATTTGGAATGATATGTCACATGGGAATAAATAACATTTACAATCTGCTGACGACTTGCAAACACTCCTCCGGTGCAGAACGACACGTTCACACAGTTTGTGCTCGGCTCACTGCTCGGCACAACAAACACGGGTCCAAATGCAGAAACAGGACGACCACAGGCCGCACAGAGGCCCCGACACAGTGACTCTTAAAAACAAGCCCATTTAAGGCTGTCATTACTGCAGCAGTCTAATGGTTTTTAGGCATGTTTGTTCCAAAAATTCAAATGAGACACTAAAATATGTACATCATCTTTGTTGAGATGGATTAGCGTTTGGATATTAATAATTAAGCAGGCGTTATTATTATTACACTTTGCATCTTGTGGCTCAAACTCACCTCACTGCACCTCATGAGTCCTCAATCAAAATTTTCATAATGCCACACACACACACACACACACTCGTGCCCATGCACACTATCACTGTGCACAGACTAACGTGGTGTGAACGCTAAACACACACGGTGGTTTGACGGGCGCCACACTGAGCTGCTCCAAAAAGATAATCACCTCTGATTTAGAAAGAACCAAAGGTCCTGGATTTAAACACACAATGTAGTTTAGTGTAAACCAGTTTAATCATGTGACTGGTTAAAAATGAGTTTAAAAACAAAAAGGTTGTTTCTCATACTGGCTCATTGTTACCTTTTAAAATCAGTTCAAAACCATCTATCTATTTAAAAAAAAAAAAAAAAAGAAAAAAAGATGTTTAATTGGTGTTATGACCTTAAACCAAATGTGTCACGGTTTAGGAGAAATAATGAGATTACTCCTGATTTAGTGACATCACATACAGTGCCCTTTAAACGTATTGGAACACTTGGTATTTTACACTTTTGAATGTGTTTATGACATTTCAAATACAAAAAAAAATAAATATTTCTAAAATGATCTTCCTTAAACTCAAACTGAAAGTAAATCTCTACAACTGGATATAAATTAGTTTAAAAAATATACAAGCCAAGATGTTGGGTTGCACAAGTAATGGGCTCCTTTGGTATAATACCTGTAAAATAATCAGTATTACAGCTTCATGATGAAGTAGTACAGAGGAGGATTTTCTTTCACCCACTCATCAAATCTAGGCTTGCATCTCAGATGTACCTTCTGGCAAATTGTAGCTGAAAAAATTGATTGATTGATTGAACTTTCAGGTCTTCTTTTTAAGAAAACCCTCCTCTGTACCACTTCATCATGACGCTGTATAAATGGGGATACAAAATGCAAAACATGCACAATTTCTCCAATCACAGCCACAGAAGCCTTTAACTTCTTCTGAGTTGTCTGGATGTCTTGGTGGCTTTCCTCACTCTTCCCCTTCTTGCACAGTCACTCAGTTTTTGAGAACTGTCTATTCCACACAGATTTACCATAGAGTGCTGTACTGTTTGTATTTCTTCATAATTTACGTAAATAAAGTCCAAGACATATTCAGTGACTTAGAAATGTTCATGTATCCATCCCCTGACTTGTCTGAAGAAAACTAGCAATAAAACTGATTATTTACAGGCATTATATCAAAGCATTCCATTACTTATGCAACCCATCATCTTGGCTTTTATATTTTGAATTAATTTATATCAAGTTGCAGAAGTCTGCTTTGAGTTTGAGTTTAAGAAAGATAATTTTAGATTTTTCTTGTTGTTGTATTTTTGTTTTTACGTTTAAAGGGCACTGTTAATTCACCAGTGATTTTGACCATTTTTAAACAATTCAAAATAATATAACACAGTAATACCCATTTGCGGTTTGTAGACACTTTAACCTGGTCTGTTGTTGATGCAAAGGACTTTATAATGCATTCAAAGCAGTTTATCTCAAAATACAAATTGGGAAGATGTTTGGGAAACATTTGGGAAGCTAGTAAAATTCGTCACTTTTTCCTGAAGATTCACTGAAATAATGTGCATGTAATTTCTATTCTTTTCCGATCTTTCCCTGTTCAGATGGAGCTTCATAATAAAAGTTCTGCACAGTCCTTCCGGCTCTGGAGTTCATCCTCGGAAACGGGACCATAAAGCAGGCCAGAGAACTGGATGGGAAGGTTGGAACCCTTTAACAGCATAGATGAACAGTCTTTGCCAAGGAATCAAACCCAGATCTACAGTCCCTCTGAGCTACCTGCTCCACCTTCAACAGAGGCACAAAAGAAATAAAGGGAAATGAAAACTCCTGCTAAAACATAAAAATGAATTACAAGTGTTGCTGCTGCTGAAACCTTCCAAACGAGAAGGTCAGAGCAACCACAGAGAGAGACGTCTTTATTGCCACCAGACATAATCACTTAATGCAAATTGTAAGTAGTTAAGCACAGAAAAATAATATGATCCCATCGTCTGCAGCAGATTGGTATTATAATGTTCGCATGTGCAAATAATCACATTTTCTCTCTGACACAATTACATTATTTGTTCTGCTTGTATCATACACCAATAAAAGCAAACATCATATTAGGATTCATGGCACTTTTCGCATTGTGTTATCAATATGTGGATATAATTGTCTGCTGAGAGATTAAATTACATTATTGTGTATCTTTTTCATGCCTAATAAATAATGATGGATGGCTCTTATTTTCATCACCACCTGCAACCATTTTGTCTTCCCTCTGCAAGTTAAAAATGAGAGAATAAATAAAGAAATAAAAGAACCTGGAGCGATACGGAGCAGGGGCGTCTTCTCACTCAAACTTTGAGCGTCTGATGAGGCAAACTGCAAACACAAGTGTGTCAGAGAGACACCCTGAAAATCAACACACCTCCATTTATTCATCGATTCACTGGCGACAGCAGCACACGTAGCCAACGACACGTACGGAAACGCTGCACATTTTCTCTTTTATCAGGATTTCTGACTTTAAACCGCAGCACATTTCAGTCTCCAAAACACACAAATGCCACTGAAACAAATATTGTGCAATGACAGGAAAGTTGTGACAAACATCTCAGACAAACCCGCCTGGCTCATTATCTCTCTTCACTCCTTTCTTTTGCATAACCTTCATTTTAATCACTTCATTTGCACTCGGAGCAGATAAGAGGATTGATTAGCCGCCGCTCTTCGGCAGGCTGCATGTTTGACTTTCTTTCTTTTCAGTCCAGTGATCTTAACTGTCAATACGGAAACTCCTGTTGCATGTGATGCATTTGTTGGCGTGCTGTTAGACGGCGATAAAACAAGGTAAGGACATTACAGTCCCCCAGTTAATTGGCATCAGAGAGAAATGCTGTTATAACTTCATAACTTCTTAAGTCATGCCCTGTGCACAGCCAGACGTGCAGCATTGTAAAAATTTACATTTTAATGAAATATTTGAATAAGCACTTGAAATTCACTCTAGTAGGTCCCCCGGTTCGAAAACCAGCATTTGATGTTTGTGTTTTGAATGGCAGTGTCAGAGAAATTAGCATGGCAGTCATAGAGATTAGGAGGGCATCAGTGTAAAGTCACACGCGTCCTCCATCAAGGTTCAGTGCCGGTAAACACCGACCACCGCTGTTTAAATGACACAAACCCTGTCAGGGAGCAGAAACCTGTGAATCAGAGCACGAGCCAGATGAACAGGTTTGCATTAAAACCACGCCAGTGCCTTCCTGCCACCCTCAGTCTCAGTTACACAACATAAAATACGTTTCAAAATAAATGCAAATTAACCATTTTTGGTAGAATCAGAGTATTAATAAAAAAGTTCAAACATGGAACAATGACAACAAAACACTTTCATATCGTGAAATAAAACTAGAGACATCAAATGCCCACCTGACAGTTTAAATTTGCACTAAAGCATCAGTTTAACACTCAGTTGTCCTTAAAGCTCTCAGAGGATGGACACAACATTTTAATCCCACTGACTATGTCTTTTAGACTTCATTTCCATAAATCAATAAGAAATTCAAACACGAAGGCACTTTATGGAAAACTGTCTGGATGAGGCAGTTCTGAAAAACAATGATTGTACAAGAAGGAGGCTCGTGAGGGAAGCCACCAAGACACCCATGACAACTGGAAGATTTATAAGCATCTACAGCTGTGATTGGAGAAATACAGCTTCCTGGTGAAGTAGCTCAGAGAAGGACTTTGCTGATGCTTCACTTTGGTTTCTCTCAGATAAAAGGAATAAGAGTCCACAGCTGAGGCCAGTACTTTGTGAAACGGGACAATGCAGACAAAGTCTCATGTCCAAGGATGCAGACACCCGCATGTCTTTAAATTTATAGTAAAGTCATGTACCACAGAAACACCAACTCTGGCTCAGTTATTATGCACATGAAACATGGGTGGATCTGGGATCAGAAGCGTGAGTGTAAGTGCATATAATTATAAATATGTTAAAAATACATGGATGACACAAGAAAGTGAAAACACTTATTTCCATTGTGGTCCATTTAAAAATCAAATGACAATCAAATAATAATAATAATAATAGTGTGTATATTATAACAACAACCTAAACAATTTATAAATACATTAAGACAGTAAATTAACATGAAAATTGCATAATTAACAGGAAATAAAAGGGTTGAGGTCCTCTTCTAAAAATTCTTGCGGTCTAAGGTTCTAAAAACATTCTGGACTCGCACGCCATTCCAACTCATTGCTTAATTTATTACCAGCCTTGAAAAATGTCAGCTACCTATTTTATAAACACTACCCAATCTAGAGCCCGTGGATCCCCACAGGCAACATGCTAGTTATATCATAAACTTCAGTTTGTCTATATATTTGTCTTCCTTCAGATTTTTAAAATCTGGTTTACCTCAGGGGTTTACACAAAATTTCAACTTGTAGACTACGCATGAGCACAGTGTTGGCCCCCAACAATGTGACATAAACAACGTGAAATTGAATTAAATACATTGTTGATTATTGTCCTAATTTTACGGGATGAAAAAACACTGGCTGCTGAAAACTCGTCAAACTCACTCATCAAACACTTTTTCCTAGTTACAGTTTCAACAGCTTGTAAAAAGTCTCCTCATTTTATAAACCTGTTAGTAAAAGCACTTTCTGTTATATATCAAATATTCAATTATGTGAATATTAAACACTAAAAAATCGGATAAATCGTGATTTAGGTTCAGGGCATCAGCCCATTAATTACTTTTAAGAAATGATTTACTTTTCTATGTCATCATTTTCTATAGCTGCTTAGTCCAGTTAAAGGTGACGGTGGGCTGGAGCCTATCCCAGCAGTCATAGGGCGAAAGGCGGGGTACACCCAGTCTATCAGAGGACCACATATAGAGAGACACAGTCCCACTCATACCTATGGTCAATTTAAAGTTTCCAATTCACTTAAGCTTCATGTCTTTGGATGTGGGAGGAAGCCGGTGCACCCGGTGGGAACCCACGCAAACATGTAATCCCCAGGTGGGAAGCAATCCCAGGATCTTCTTGCTATGAGGCAACAGTGCTAAATGCTACACCACCCATGGCCATCTTCCATAATAATTACAAAAATAAACTCAACTTTGGGGCATTAACATCTTTACATCATACACTCAACAAAAATATAAACACAACACTTTTGTTTTTGCTCCCAATTTTTCTGAACTGAACTCAAAAATCTAAAACATTTTCTATATACACAGTAGACCATTTCCCACAAATATTGTTCACAAATCAGTCTAAATCTGTGTTAGTGAGCACTTCTCCTTTGCCGAGATAATCCATCCCACCTCACAGGTGTGGCATATCAAGATGCTGTTTAGTCAGCATGATTAAGGCACAGGTGTGCCTTAGACTGGCCACAATAAAAGGCCACAATAAAAGAGTGAAAGAGAAAGACAGTAGTGAGACCGGCTATGTTGTACAGCTTAGAGACACTGGTGCTAACAAAAAGACAGGAGGCAGAGCTGAAGATGTTGCAATTCTCTTTGGCAGTGATGAGAATGGAAAGGACTCTGGGAATGACCATACCAGAGAGACAGCTCAGGTGGGACGGTTTGGAGACAAAATCAGAGAGGAAAGATTGAGATGGTTTGAACATGTACAGAGGAGGGACCCATGGTATATAGGGAGAAGGATGCTGAGGATGGAGCCACCAGGCAGGAGGAGAAGAGGGAGGCCAAAGAGGAGGTTTATGGATGTGCTGAGGGAGGACATGCAGGTGGTTGGTGTGACAAATACAGAGGACAGGGTGAGATGGAAACAACTGATCTGCTGTGGTGACCCCGAACGGGAACAGCCAAAAGAAGTGTGTGTGTGTGTGTGTGTGTGTGTGTGTGTGTGTGTGTGTGTGTGTGTGTGTGTGTGTGTGTGTGTGTGTGTGTGTGTGTGTGTGTGTGTGTGTGTGTGTGTGTGTGTGTGTGTGCATGTGATTTTTTTTTTCTTGCTCATTTAGCTGATCTGGCCGTTATCCCACAGCACCTCACTGAAAGCACGCCTCATGCCAAATGTTGTAAAATACAACCTGTATATAAAGTTAAAAGCATAAATCAAATAAAATCAAATCAATTTTATTTATATAGCGCCAAATCACAACAACAGTTGGCCCAAGACGCTTTATATTGCAAGGCAAAAGCCATACAATAATTACAGAAAAAACCCCTGTGAGCAAGCACTTGGCGACAGTGGGAAGGAAAAACTCCCTTTTAACAGGAAGAAACCTCCAGCAGAACCAGGCTCAGGGAGGGGCAGTCTTCTGCTGGGACTGGTTGGGGCTGAGGGAGAGAACCAGGAAAAAGACATGCTGTGGAGGGGAGCAGAGATCGATCACTAATGATTAAATGCAGAGTGGTGCATACAGAGCAAAAAGAGAAAGAAACAGTGCATCATGGGAACCCCCCAGCAGTCTACGTCTATAGCAGCAGACTTAGTTCAGGGTCACCTGATCCAGCCCTAACTATAAGCTTTAGCAAAAAGGAAAGTTTTAAGCCTAATCTTAAAAGTAGAGAGGGTGTCTGTCTCCCTGATCTGAATTGGGAGCTGGTTCCACAGGAGAGGAGCCTGAAAGCTGAAGGCTCTGCCTCCCATTCTACTCTTAAAAACCCTAGGAACTACAAGTAAGCCTGCAGTCTGAGAGCGAAGCGCTCTATTGGGGTGATATGGTACTATGAGGTCCCTAAGATAAGATGGGACCTGATTATTCAAAACCTTATAAGTAAGAAGAAGAATTTTAAATTCTATTCTAGAATTAACAGGAAGCCAATGAAGAGAGGCCAATATGGGTGAGATATGCTCTCTCCTTCTAGTCCCCGTTAGTACTCTAGCTGCAGCATTTTGAATTAACTGAAGGCTTTTCAGGGAACTTTTAGGACAACCTGATAATAATGAATTACAATAGTCCAGCCTAGAGGAAATAAATGCATGAATTAGTTTTTCAGCATCACTCTGAGACAAGACCTTTCTGATTTTAGAGATATTGCATAAATGCAAAAAAGCAGTCCTACATATTTGTTTAATATGCACATTGAATGACATATCCTGATCAAAAATGACTCCAAGATTTCTCACAGTATTACTAGAGGTCAGGGTAATGCCATCCAGAGTAAGGATCTGGTTAGACACCATGTTTCTAAGATTTGTGGGGCCAAGTACAATAACTTCAGTTTTATCTGCGTTTAAAAGCAGGAAATTAGAGGTCATCCATGTCTTTATGTCTGTAAGACAATCCTGCAGTTTAGCTAATTGGTGTGTGTCCTCTGGCTTCATGGATAGATAAAGCTGGGTATCATCTGCGTAACAATGAAAATTTAAGCAATGCCGTCTAATAAGACTGCCTAAGGGAAACATGTATAAAGTGAATAAAATTGGTCCTAGCACAGAACCTTGTGGAACTCCATAATTAACCTTAGTCTGTGAAGACGATTCCCCATTCTAGACTTCTAGTGTAATGAAACTTATTCCCCACTGCTGGGTAGTGCATTAAAGTAAATGTAAATGTTATTAAGAAATGATCAGACAGAAGGGGGTTTTCAGGGAATACTGTTAAGTCTTCAATTTCCATACCATAAGTCAAAACAAGATCTAAAGTATGATTAAAGTGGTGGGTGGACTCATTTACATTTTGAGCGAAGCCAATTGAGTCTAATAATAGATTAAATGCAGTGTTGAGGCTGTCATTCTCAGCATCTATGTGGATGTTAAAATTGCCCACTATAATTATCTTATCTGAGCTAAGCACTAAGTCAGACAAAAGGTCTGAAAATTCACAGAGAAACTCACAGTAACGACCAGGTGAACGATAGATAACAACAAATAAAACTGGTTTTTGATGCTTCCAATTTGGATGGACAAGAGTCAAGCTTTCAAATGAATTAAAGCTCTGTGTGGATTTTTGATTAATTAATAAGCTGGAATGGAAGATTGCTGCTAATCCTCCGCCTCGGCCCGTGCTACGAGCGTTCTGGCAGTTAGTGTGACTCGGGGGTGTTGACTCATTTAAACTAACATATTCATCCTGCTATAACCAGGTTTCTGTAAGGCAGAATAAATCAATATGTTGATCAATTATTATATCATTTACTAACAGGGACTTAGAAGAGAGAGACCTAATGTTTAATAGACCACATTTAACTGTTTTAGTCTGTGGTGCAGTTGAAGGTGCTATATTATTTTTTCTTTTTGAATTTTTATGCTTAAATAGATTTTTACTGGTTATTGGTGGTCTGGGAGCAGGCACCATCTCTACGGGGATGGGGTAATGAGGGGATGGCAGGGGGAGAGAAGCTGCAGAGAGGTGTGTAAGACTACAACTCTGCTTCCTGGTCCCAACCCTGGGTAGTCACGGTTTGGAGGGTTTAATAAAATTGGCCAGATTTCTAGAAATGAGAGCTGCTCCATCCAAAGTGGGATGGATGCCGTCTCTCCTAACAAGACCAGGTTTTCCCCAGAAGCTTTGCCAGTTATCTATGAAGCCCACCTCATTTTTTGGACACCACTCAAACAGCCAGCAATTCAAGGAGAACATGCGGCTAAACATGTCACTCCCGGCATAAATACAGCAGCTTTTCCTTTCTTAGATTCTCTTTATAATCCAGATCATGAGTCACAGAGCTCTGTGTGAGTTTAGTTGAGGAGCATTTGGATTTATTTTTATTTTTTTTTTAATGTTATTTATATTTTCCAGGTCTGTGAGTTCTTTCCCAGTCATAGAAAGTCCAGCAAATATGTTAATAATTATTTAATGTTGCCGGTGAAATGACTGGCTTCAGATCATTTTTCTTTCTATTTAGATGCGTGCATGTGACATGCACAAACAAGGCCTAAAAGGAGACCTGAGCACTGCTTACTGATGTGATACCTTTAGGCTTTCATCTCCCTTTAGTTCCCGCTGTAATTGCTTGGGCTTGACTCCGTGTGCTGTGATATAAAACAGAGAGCCAGGCTGGCTGCGAGGCTCTGATTGCTGCATTGGAGCAGGTGGAGAAGCGGGTCTTGTGTTGTTGTTGTGTGTGATGGGTGGGAGCAGTGAGGCGTGCCTTTTCAACAGCATGTGGTAATTGAAACAAAACAAGGGCTGATTAGGGAAGCGTCTGGCAACTCATGAACCAAGCAGCGAGCCGCCGAGGAGCCCAAACACAAGAGCCCTGGAATAAAGTGGTCATCATCTAATTAACAGAACACATTTTAATTACCGAGTAAACCAAGCAGTGCAGTGTCAATTTAACTGATGTGGTAAGTACCAGTTTACAATATCAGAAACAGACAAATAATTGTGATCTAATTAGGAGGAGGTCTATTGCGCAGCAGCGCCTGCAGCCCATCCTAATAACAAATTTCGACATCAAACCCTGAATAGCAAACACGGCAGGACTGCTAATTGGTGCGCTCTGATGTTGGGCGTGTGCCAGCTTTGACTGGAGTGAATGGATGAGCCTGAACGGCTGAACGGCCATCTTCAGGGCTGGTCAGAGCAGCCGTGTGCTGGAACACACGCTCAACCTGTGGGTCAAACAAAATTAACAATGTGTGTGCATATCAAAGTGTGTGACAAAAGAACAAATGCAGAGCATTTAACACTCCTCAGGCTGTGCAGCCCTTCTTCTTCTTCCTCTCTGTGGCTCTGACTGAATAAACGTGGAGGAGATGCAGACTCTGTGCCACAGGAACTGAGTGGTAATGATGTGATGTAAACCTGCAAATGGTGCCCACCTTATTTCCAGAAAGGCCCAACATCAGTTGGGTTTCAGTAGAAAAACCTCTGAACAATAACAGTGAAAAGTAGAAAATGTCTTCAGCTTTATTTAAAATATAATTCAGAAATAAAATAAACACCAGCCTGAATGAATAGCAGGTATACGTATGAACATGTATTTATCTTCACACTGCAAGCAGAGGAACTGCACAGAGGTCTACAAACAAACCATGAACAACAGCTACATTAGCCAACAAAACATATCCTGTAACACCCTTTATATACAGCGCACAGTCAATCAATCAATCAAGTTTATTTCTATAACACTTTACAACAGTTTTCACTGAACCAAAGTGCTTTCCAAAAGCATAAGAGCATCCAAATAGAATAAAAATAGACAAAAAAAAGTGTCAGAGCAATTATGTGCAATTATGTGCACAGTGACAAAAATAGTTTGTTTGAAGACTTTCCCCACTTGGTTTCCTCCAACAATGCCAGTAGATGGCATTCGCTGTCTTGTTTAGTTTTTTTTTTTTTCTTCTGGTATCTAAATCCTCTATGAACTAATATCTTTCCACGTTTGCCATCAATTAATGATGCCACGGCACGTACTAGGGTGGCCAGATGTCCTCCTTTTTGCCACAAATTGAGATGGTTTCTCGTGTTGCAGACCAAATGGTCCCCCCCTAAAAATTGGTCAGCCCTGCCTCCACTGCGCATGCATCATTTCAGAGCTCAACAGTTCATCTGAGACGCAGTCTCTTCACCCAAAGCAATCAAATGGATTTTATATATATATATATATATATATATATATATATATATATATATAGTATAATTGTGGTTTATATTGTAGTTATTTTTGGCTGTGGTGCTTACTGCATCGCTCTAAGAGATACTTATATATGATCAACATTCAAATAACATTATACACCTGATGTTTGTATTTTATTGTTTGAGATAAGATAATCACAAAATGTTTTTATCTTTTTATTTCTCAATGGGTTGGTTGCCAGGTGAATGTAATTAGTCTCAGTACACATACAGGTGTGCCACAGCACTAATTATATGTCTGAAGAAGGGCAGTGCCTGAAACATCACTACAGGTGTCCAAATAAAGCTTTTTGCATGGGAGCGCTCAAGTTATGTGGATTTTTGCTTTAATATCTGTCTTATTTTTGATCCAGCACACCGTTTTACACATCTTGGATGTGCGTCGTTTTTGATTTAATAATCCCATTAATCCATCTGATCACTTTGGGTGAAGAGACTCTGTCTCAGACAACCTGCTGAGCTGTGAAATGATGCATACGTAGTGGAGGTAGGGTGGACCGATTTTTAGAGGTGGACCGTTCGGTCTGCGACACCAGAAACCATCTCAATTTGTGGCAAAAAAGGAGGACATCTGGCCACCCTAGCACATACCCAACTTCAGGATCTTCCCTTTCCACATCAACACGAGTGCACAATCAAGCACCCCACATGAACAGAAAGTGAACGTGAAACTACAGTATATTTAGGATTTTGGAACAGAAAGTGAAACTAAAACTGTATCCAGTGGTAGGCACAGCTAACCAAAAAGTTAGCTTCAATAACTGGTAATCAGCTAACTGAAGAGTTATCTTTTTTAACGCTAAACTGTCTAAAAACCTATCGGAAGCTACAGATAACCGATAACTTTCAATTTTGCCTCAAATACGCTCTCAGCTACTAAGAAGCTGATTTTGAGTTTAAACACCACCAAAGCTTCTGACAGAACCAACAGCAAATGAACCAGCACTCGTCTTTGTGCGCCCTGTCCCCTACTGTAGGAAAGTGTCATTTACCATGACAGGATACAGTGGTCCAGTGATGAGACAGAGGTCTTGAAATAGAAAGCAGGTTTGAATTATGGTTTTGCTTTATAAATAAAATTATTCCAGATAGAATAACTACATTAATGTAAACTCTTAAAATGTACAAAGTGATATATCACATATCTGTTAATTTTAAAGTAATGCACTAATTCTGAAGATTTGAACATTAACACACAGCTGCCCAGAGGGGATTATGGGTAAACTAAGCCTCCGCTCATACTGTTTTTTTTTTTTGTTGTTTTTTTTTGTTTTTTTTTACATAAAACAAACAATAACAACGTCTATAAACCCAGAGAATATATTCACAAGAGTTTTAGGCACAATATACAAAGAGTTTAATGCTGTTGTCTGTGTGGGGCCTGATCAGAGCTTCTCATATGCATTTCTCCTGTTGTGAACGTTTACCCAGAATGCAATGCGCACACGCCATGTCCACACTAAAACCTTTCAAATTAGTCCAATACTTTAAAACTAAAACATCTACCTGATATTTTCACTTTATAAAACTTCAGACGTGATGTTAATTTAAATAAGATTAGTTTGGTTAAAATTTTAACCATAAGTTAAAACTGTATGCCTCTGGATGACTAAGGCAATATTGCCAGCATATCACCATGGGGTCAAAAGAAATTAGCTTATTATTTTTCCTTTCCTTTCCTTTCCTTTCCTTTCCTTTCCTTTCCTTTCCTTTCCTTTCCTTTCCTTTCCTTTCCTTTCCTTTCCTTTCCTTTCCTTTTCTATGACCAGTTCTCATTTGCCTGCAAATGTTAGAGCAGTTTATTCTAGAACTAGCTCTTCTCTGTTTGTGCCCAACTCCACCTGCAGGTGGATCACAGACTTCCTGACGGACCAGAGTCAGCGTGTAAGGCTGGGAAAAAATGTCTCGAACACTCGGGTTCTCAGCACAGGATCTCCACAGGGCTGTGTCCTTTCCCTCTGCTCTTCTCCCTGTACACTAATTGCTGCACCTCCAGCCATGACTCTGTAAAGCTCATCAAGTTTGCGGACGACACCACCCTCATCGGACTCATTTCTAATGGGGATGAGTCTGCCTACAGGAGGGAGGTGTACCGGCTGGTGACCTGGTGCAGCAGCAGCAACTTGGAGCTCAACGCCCAGAAAACAGTGGAGATGATCGTGGACTTCAGGAAAGCCACAGCCCCCCCGCCCTCCCTCGCCCTCACCAACAGCCCCATCACCACTGTGGTCTGTCACCGCTTCCTCGGCACCACCATCACCCAGGACCTCAAGTGGGAGTCAACCATCAGCTCCCTCATCAAGAAGGCCCAGCAGAGGATGTACTTCCTGCGGCAGCTGAAGAAGGCCAAGCTGCCTGTCCAGCTGATGGTGCAGTTCTACACGGCCATCACCGAGTCCATCCTCTGCTCCTCCATCACGGTGTGGTACGCCGGGGCCACAGCCAGGGACAGACACAGACTGCAGCGCATTGTGGCCTCTGCTGAGAAGGTGATCGGCTGTAGCCTTCCATCTCTCCACAACCTGCACGTCTCCAGGACTCTGGGCCAAGCAGGTCGGATCACAGCTGACCCTTCTCACCCTGCACACGGTCTATTCAAACCACTCCCCTCAGGCAGGAGGCTACGGTCCATCCGGACCAGAACCTCCCGCCATAAGAACAGTTTCTTCCCCTCTGCCGTTAGACTCATGAACACCTCATAACTCAGTCACCTTAAGCTTAACTCTGTCACTTTATTATTTTATCACGGGTCACTTTAGACAATGTACTCTGGTTTTTAATTGCACTCCTCCCACTGCACTGTTTTTTTCTGTTTCTCTGTTTTTCTGTTGCACACAGCCTTTCATATTTCATATTTCTTTTTTTTTTTTATCTTAGATTTTATCTTATTTTGACACATATATTTTATCTTAGCATTTTATCTCTTCTTAATGTTGCACCATTGTACCGAAGCAAATTCCTAGTCTGTGAATCCTGTTCACTGGCAATGGCAATAAACTTCTGATTCTGATTCTGATAGAACTGTGCATCTACTACAAAAAGCTATGTATGCAAAAATGTTAGCAGGCTAAAAATTTTCAGACCAAAATTTATCAGAAGATAATTGGTCCGATGATGGTTTTCAAAGTCATTTGAAAAGCTAATCCGACAATGAAAACATTAACTTTGATAATTAGCGGAACTGTGCCTACCCCTGAAAATATCCCCCAAAAGACACATTTTCTGCCTTCTGACAACTGGGCTTTCTGAAAACAGGGCAGACCCCCTTTCCTGCCAACAGCCCACACTGCTGCAAAGATCACAACACATAGACACTTTGCTGCAGATGTCTATGTTGTACCCATAGACTGTACATATACTGGACTAAGCCTGCATGATGTTATCCACTGGTTTTCTGGAGACCCAGAACAACCAAAATGACCCCCCTTTCTGAGCATTGTCATGTTGCGAGCCCTGCCTGCACTGATTCAAGATGAACTCATTAATGCATGAAGAGATGGAGTGTGGGTGGCTCAGTAAGTTGCTTCAATTGTGGTAAAAAGTGATGCAAATTATTGGTTGAGTTAATAAGGTTTTAAAAAAGGAATAGTTTGCACCATGTGACATGCTTAGTTATCATGTTACGAGGTAACATTTGTCACATTATACAATATAACATACAGAACATACTGTTAGGGTGCATTAGGGTGCTCCTCCACAGTATGCCAAAGATAAAAATGTGACTTTCTTAAGGTGCTTCCTGACAAAATTGTTCATTTTGATTAGAAACTGTTTTGTGCAAAATTTTATTTTGATACGATTATTCTAACCACTCCCACACGCGAGGTGGAAACTGCAGTCATTAAGCATATTAGTGCAAACCAGCAGTAGTAATGTACGTGTTCACAAATGAAATACAAATTGAAACAACAATCCTTTCTCCTTTTACTGACCATACAGGAAAGATAAAAAAAATAAATAAAACATATTACATGTCACTGTCCACCTATTTGGTGAAAACAAACAGTCATGGGGAGTGGCCTTTGGTTAAATTTTTCTTCAGGAACTGACGTCGATGCCACTCAACAACTTGCAGCAGGTATTGGTGCTGCTGTTCATCCTTAGAATCTCATTGTAATCCTGGAGATAAGTGTAACTCCTCACTCAGCAAAATCACTGACAGCAGCAACGTTATCCAGGACCTGCTGTGACGACTGGAATGACGGGGTCATCCTCCCACTCTGAGGGGTCCTTGATGAGGAAGTCCATGTTGACGTTGAATACTTCAAAAATACCACCTGATGCAGATCTAACAAAATCTGCCACTAATGAGCTAATGTATCGAGTCCATAACTCAAAATGTCACTCGCACATCACAAAAAAGAGGGGCTGGGGGGCAGAGTTTAATATTTTTGAAATCTCATGAAATTTCATCCAATTAGGGAATAACCCTGTTGTGTTTGATTTGCGGACGTTCATGCTGGATTTTACGGTCGCAAATTGAGTTTTACCGGCGACACATTTGCAGAGCCAGTAAAATGGATATTTGCGACCGTAATCCAACATGAACGTCTGCAAATCATCAGATGCAACAGGGTTATTCCCATTCTAATCCAATTCCATCGTTTGCACGGTTTATTTTTCTGTAAATAATTTGGTCCGCGAATCATTGTGAAACGGTGTGGTCAGCTCGTCAAAGCTTACCGTCACAACAGCGTCTTCATGCCAAACTGGAAATTCTGTGAGCAGACCCACAGATTTATTCATCTCATCCACGGAAAATCCATCAATCAATCCAGTTAAATCCATTGAATCCACACATTTTGGGATAGTCGTCGCTGCACTAGTTTCTGTCGGTCTCAGGTGACAGCGTCATTGTTGACACCTTCTCAGCAACGGGGTCAGGGGGCGGAGTAATACATCAAATGTGAAACGGTTTTAATATTTTGCCACCGCCCACGAGATATTTTATGGTCTGAAATCTCACACGATTAACCAATCAGATTTGCGGAAAAAGAATTAGAAAATTAGAATAAGATTAGATTAGAATAGAATTAGAAAAATATTAGAATTTATTTTTAGCCCTAAAGGAACTAAAAAATTAAGAAGCACCTTGAAAAAGTTGAAGTTTGTTTTGGAGACCACACTAATGCTCACCTTTGACTGCATTTGGCACTTTGGAGACGTTTTCTCTTTACCTTGTGTGTGCTTTTTATATGTGTTCATGTACCGGGCCGGCTTATGTGTGTGTTATGTGTGTTGTCTGTCGTCATGAGGCCGGTCAAGGTTTGCTCAGCCGTGCTGTTGACCTAAGGCAGGATATACATCTGGAGCTGGTCCCCGGGCGCCTAAAGGCGACTTCTGCTCCTAACTGGCAATTAGGATGGGTTATATGCAGTAAACACATTGTGCAGGGAACATGTTCCTTTGTGCATATGACAATAAAATTCTTTTGAATCCTTTCGAATCCTTTGAATCCTTATGGATCAATCCTGGTTTACAGAGTACCAGCCAGGTGGCAGACAGATTAGATTAGATAGAACTTTATTGAGTGTGTATGTTGTCGTGTGGGCGAGCAGTTTGCTGATGTCAGTGGCCCGTGGTGGTGGGGGTCGGGTGGGCAGAAGTTACGGACAACACAGGTCCATTTTACTGATGAATGTACAGAAATACTGGAAAGAGATCCTGAGGCTGACTGTCATGTCATTCATCTGCCACCATTTCTGGAGTTGCAGCACATATAGTGCACGGCCACATGTTCCCAGGATGTGTATGGCACATTGGAACTTGGAAGTTGAACTCACCTCAGTCCATAAACAGCCTGAGTACTTACGACGGTATGTGTCACCTCTTAAGCAACGTGCACCAATATATTTGAACTACATTTATATTTCTGTTGTGTGTATATTTAAGAGGTGATATAAACCATTGTGTATTTGTTAATGTAAAGAAAACGTTATTTGGCTGCAACAAAATCAACTCAAGCAGATGAACGGAGTTCTTTTTTTCTTACAAACACAGAGATTTTATTCATTATAATTTTGTTAGTGAATGTGATTATGGTAGATGCAAACTGAGTGCAGTGTACCAATTAATGTAAGAATTTCCATATTTAATTCATTACGTGTGTATGCAATGCATACACATGTTCATTCATTTGAAAATAATACGTAGTTGAATATGTAAGGTTTGACCCATGCATTGCACAGGTAAACCCAATGTAAACTAATAACCAGCTTGTTAAATCACTTCCAACCTTTGTTTAATGGCCTGCACTGATAAATACTTTATTTATGGCATCATATAATTTCCACACTTTTTGGGTCGCGTTCACACAGATAATCTGTTCATATGACACATGCTGTCAAACTGTACCAAAATTTTAAGTTCAGTGTAATCTGGTGTGCCTTAACTCTGACGTCATTTTTCTTCTTCAGAGAAACGCCAGAGGGAGTTTTTCCTGAACCACTGTCACCTGTGTTTTTGCTCAGTGGGGTTAATAAGGTTAGACCTTATTCGTGGGAAGCACCTTGAGACGCTATATAAATAAACTGAATTGAATGATGATGATACACACGAAGGCAAATAAATATTTCACCCACCCTTGATTTTTTAGTTTTCCCACCTACAATGAATGGAGAGGTCTGTCATTTTTATCATAGGTACACTTCAATTGTGAGAGGCATGGTGATGTCACTTCCTGGTGTCGCTAGGTGCTAACTTCACTTCGTTTTTGGCTAGAAATAACACCTTTCTCATATACGAGGTCTGTGATGAAAAAAGCGGTCCTTTTTATTTTTTTCAAAAAATAAATGGATTTGATTCATATGTTTTTACGTCAGAAAAGCTTGAACCCTCGTGCGCATGCGTGAGTTTTTTCACGCGTGTCGGTGACGTCATTCGCCTGTGGGCAGGCCTTGAGTGAGGAGTGCTCCACCCCGCCCGTCAGAATCTCTTTGTCTGAATAGCCGCTGCGGACGGCGCACGTTGCTTTATCAACATTTTTTCTGGACCTGTGAGGGATATTCGAGTGGACACTATTCAAAAAATTAAGCTGGTTTTCGGTGAAAATTTTAATGGCTGATGAGAGATTATGGGGTGTTTCTGTCGGTGTAAGGACTTCCCATGGAGCGGGACGTCGCGCAGCGCTTCCAGGCGCCGTCGTCGGCCTGTTTCGACCTGAAAACATTCTAATTTAAGGCTTAATTCACCCAGGACATCGTGAGAGAACAGAGAAGATTCAGAAGAGGCCGGCATGAGGACTTTATGCGGACATTCCACTGTTTAAGGACATTTTGTAATGAAAGACGTGCGCGCAAATTCGCCGAGTCGTTTCCATGACGACTCGGCGAATCTGTGTGTGCCGCGACAGGAAAAACACCTCCGTGTTGAAAACCATTTGTAAAATTCAGGCGGCTTTTGATGGCTTTCAACAAGTGAGTAACTGAGAAATTGTTTAACAGTTTGGGCATGTTCCAACTTGCCCGTTAAGATTTCCAACAGAGGTGTTTTTCCTGTCGCGACCCCCAGTGGTCGGGTCCGGCCCGACATGCGACTCTGCCCACACGTTCTTTCATTACAAAATGTCCGTTAACAATGGAATGTCCGAATAAACTCCTCATGCCGACTTCTTCTGAAAGTTCTCTGTTCTCTGACGACTTACTGGGTCAACAGAGCCTGAAATGTGCAAGTTTTCAACTTGAAATGGCGAGAAGCTGCCGCCTCGAAGCGCGCCGTGGGCCGTCCTTACGGCGACACTACCAGACCAAAATCTCTCATCAACCGTTAAAATTTTTACCGAAAACCAGCTGAATTTATCGAATGGTGTCCACTCAGTTGTGCCTTACAATTTTTGAAAAAATTTTGATCAAGCAAAGCAGCAGTCTCTGAGCCATTCCTAAACAATGAAAAAAATCGACGAGAGGGTGGACCACTCCTCACTCAAAGACTGCCCACAGGCGAATGACGTAACCGACAAGTGTGAAAAAACTCTCGCATGCCCACGAGGGTTCAAGTATGTCTGATGTAATCACACGTGATTCAAATCCATATGGTTTTTGAAAAAAATAATAAGGTCGGATACTTTTATCACAGACCTCATATTATGTAAATGCTAGGGAGAAAAAAACACTTCTCTAATAACACCTCTGAACTGAATTGCAAAACCGTTTGTGGACATTAGCGTGCACGCTAACTGAAAACTTCTATGGATCTAATTTTTCTCATTAATACCTGCAAATGCACAGACGGTGATCTACAAATATGCTTGAATTGCACAACTTCTGCTCTTGTCAAAAGCCTGTATACGTGCACACACAAGGCCTCCTGCAGACACTGTCAAAATGTAAACATTGTTTTTGATTGATTGATTGACTGATTGATTGATAGCAGGCCTTTATTGAATAAGTACAATTTGTATACAAATATAAGACAATAGGATCTTAATAATTAATTAAACTGCAAATTATAAAGAACACAAGGCTCATACGGCCAATAATATTTTAGCATTGTGTTTTATATGTGTGTGTGTGTATATATATATATATATATATATATATATATATATATATACACACACACACACACATATGTACAATTTATTCTTGCAAAACAGACAGCATGTAGTGCATGAGTGAACATGGTGTGCGTGTGTGACCTTCATTGCCCTTCCTGATCAGCCTATAACGTTTTATTTAAAGCTAACAGATAATCAGGAAGGGCTGACCACGAAAACATGAAGACAGACAAGAACGAAAGTCAAGTGGTGACAGCAATAACTGTGAGGTGATGTAATTTGTGAAACATCAAAGAGACGGAACTCCAGTGATACAACATATCAGGACAAACAACCACACATAAACAAGCAGTGACAGCAACAGTCTGTTGTCTATTTAGTGAGCATCCATACCCTATTCTAGGACATTAGAGTCTTGATCATCTTGGAAACACCCAAAACCGAATTGTGTTGATGGCCACGAACACTTGACCATCCACAAACAGACAGATCACAACTAAATATCCGATCACTACTGTGGCTGGTGTGTTGGGCCAAGACAAGTACAAAGCCTTACCATATGATGTGGACCACTCTGGCATGCCAGGAGCCACACCTTGATGCGAAGGGGTCCAGGATGCAGAACCCCAGGAGAAACAAAGAGAACCAAGACAGTAGAGAGCCCAGGAGCCAGGAAGGGCACCCACCAGGGCCACCAGAGCAGCCCGACAAGCTGCAAAGAAGAACAGCCCAGGTGAAACCCCGATGCACTCCCTCCCCACGCTGTACCCCCCCTACGGAAAAAAAAACCGCGCACACAAGGGAAAGCACACAGGGTGCTGACATAGGCCCACAGGAGGAGCGAGCAGTGGGGGGACAAGGGCCAAAGAGCCAGCACATCTGATGCCCAAGCCCGGGCAGGGACCGCCGAGCCGATGAAGGTGAGACCAGATCCCAGACAAGGGGCAGGACCAAAACCCCCAAGTCAGGCCACACGTGACAGACCACCACCGCTCCCCCGCCCCCAAGACTCCCACAACACTGCCAGCAGGAGCCCAAACCGCACACCAAAGATCAGGAAACTACCCAAGTGAGAGAAGGACAGCAGCCCCTCCCCTGCCAAGACCATGGCTCCCATCACCCCAGCAGCAGTCCACCCCCCCAGAGTCATCACAAGCGCTCCACCGGAAGACCTACCACTCCAACAGGCCATGGCACCATGGGCCCCACAAGCTCCAGAATAAGGCCACGAGATTGCAACAGGGCAGGACAAACAGCCCACACCTCATACCAATGCCACAGACATCCCCAGATACCTGGGGCCGATGCCACATGTCACACCGACCCTAAATAACAGACCCACGCTTGGTATTATAATTAATGTCCCTTGGTGTGTGTGCGACCCCCTATGTGAGCAAGAATAAAGTGTTGCATTAAAAGCAGGGCAGTAACAGCAGGTGGCAGACTGCCATGGGAGTCTGTGACACACTGCTGAATCTAAACTGGTCCCTAAATGTATTAACTAAATGTGTAGAAATAAACTATATGCATTAACATGGCAGGACAGGAGCAGCAGATGGTAGGCTGCTGTAGGAGGCTGCAGCGCGGACACTCAATCAATCATACTCCAACCTATCCACCATTGCCAAGACCAAAGGGCTGTCTAAGGACACCAGGGACAAAATTGTAGACCTGCACAAGGCTGAGATGGACTACAGGACAACAGGCAAGCAGCTTGGTGAGAAGACAACAACTGTTGGTGTAATTATTAGAAAGTGGAAGAAACAGAAGATAAAGTCAGTCTTCCTCGGTCTGGGGCTCCATGCAAGGTCTCACCTCGTGAGGTAAAGCCCAGAACTACACAGGAGGACCTGGTCAATGACCTGAAGACATTCTGGGACCACAGTCACAAAGATTACATTAGTAACACACGACGCCAACAGGGTTTAAAATCCTGCAGGGCAGCAAGGCCCCCCTGCTCAAGTCAGCACATGCTGCTGGGACTGGTTGGGGCTGAGGGAGAGAACCAGGAAAAAGACATGCTGTGGAGGGGAGCAGAGATCGATCACTAATGATTAAATGCAGAGTGGTGCATACAGAGCAAAAAGAAAAAGAAACAGTGCATCATGGGAACCCCCCAGCAGTCTACGTCTATAGCAGCATAACTAAGGGATGGTTCAGGGTCACCTGATCCAGCCCTAACTATAAGCTTTAGCAAAAAGGAAAGTTTTAAGCCTAATCTTAAAAGTAGAGAGGGTGTCTGTCTCCCTGATCTGAATTGGGAGCTGGTTCCACAGGAGAGGAGCCTGAAAGCTGAAGGCTCTGCCTCCCATTCTACTCTTACAAACCCTAGGAACTACAAGTAAGCCTGCAGTCTGAGAGCGAAGCGCTCTATTGGGGTAATATGGTACTACGAGGTCCCTAAGATAAGATGGGACCTGATTATTCAAAACCTTATAAGTAAGAAGAAGAATTTTAAATTCTATTCTAGAATTAACAGGAAGCCAATGAAGAGAGGCCAATATGGGTGAGATATGCTCTCTCCTTCTAGTCCCCGTCAGTACTCTAGCTGCAGCATTTTGAATTAACTGAAGGCTTTTTAGGGAACTTTTAGGACAACCTGATAATAATGAATTACAATAGTCCAGCCTAGAGGAAATAAATGCATGAATTAGTTTTTCAGCATCACTCTGAGACAAGACCTTTCTGATTTTAGAGATATTGCGTAAATGGAAAAAAGCAGTCCTACATATTTGTTTAATATGCACTTTGAATGACATATCCTGATCAAAAATGACTCCAAGATTTCTCACAGTATTACTAGAGGTCAGGGTAATGCCATCCAGAGTAAGGATCTGGTTAGACACCATGTTTCTAAGATTTGTGGGGCCAAGTACAATAACTTCAGTTTTATCTGAGTTTAAAAGCAGGAAATTAGAGGTCATCCATGTCTTTATGTCTGTAAGACAATCCTGCAGTTTAGCTAATTGGTGTGTGTCCTCTGGCTTCATGGATAGATAAAGCTGGGTATCATCTGCGTAACAATGAAAATTTAAGCAATACCGTCTAATAATACTGCCTAAGGGAAGCATGTATAAAGTGAATAAAATTGGTCCTAGCACAGAACCTTGTGGAACTCCATAATTAACTTTAGTCTGTGAAGAAGATTCCCCATTTACATGAACAAATTGTAATCTATTAGACAAATATGATTCAAACCACCGCAGCGCAGTGCCTTTAATACCTATGGCATGCTCTAATCTCTGTAATAAAATTTTATGGTCAACAGTATCAAAAGCAGCACTGAGATCTAACAGAACAAGCACAGAGATGAGTCCACTGTCCGAGGCCATAAGAAGATCATTTGTAACCTTCACTAATGCTGTTTCTGTACTATGATGAATTCTAAAACCTGACTGAAACTCTTCAAATAGACCATTCCTCTGCAGATGATCAGTTAGCTGTTTTACAACTACCCTTTCAAGAATTTTTGAGAGAAAAGGAAGGTTGGAGATTGGCCTATAATTAGCTAAGATAGCTGGGTCAAGTGATGGCTTTTTAAGTAATGGTTTAATTACTGCCACCTTAAAAGCCTGTGGTACATAGCCAACTAACAAAGATAGATTGATCATATTTAAGATCGAAGCATTAAATAATGGTAGGGCTTCCTTGAGCAGCCTGGTAGGAATGGGGTCTAATAAACATGTTGATGGTTTGGATGAAGTAACTAATGAGAATAACTCAGACAGAACAATCGGAGAGAAAGAGTCTAACCAAATACCGGCATCACTGAAAGCAGCCAAAGATAACGATACGTCTTTGGGATGGTTATGAGTAATTTTTTCTCTAATAGTTAAAATTTTGTTAGCAAAGAAAGTCATGAAGTCATTACTAGTTAAAGTTAATGGAATACTCAGCTCAATAGAGCTCTGACTCTTTGTCAGCCTGGCTACAGTGCTGAAAAGAAACCTGGGGTTGTTCTTATTTTCTTCAATTAGTGATGAGTAGAAAGATGTCCTAGCTTTACGAAGGGCTTTTTTATAGAGCAACAGACTCTTTTTCCAGGCTAAGTGAAGATCTTCTAAATTAGTGAGACGCCATTTCCTCTCCAACTTACGGGTTATCTGCTTTAAGCTACGAGTTTGTGAGTTATACCACGGAGTCAGACACTTCTGATTTAAAGCTCTCTTTTTCAGAGGAGCTACAGCATCCAAAGTTGTCTTCAATGAGGATGTAAAACTATTGACGAGATACTCTATCTCCCTTACAGAGTTTAGGTAGCTACTCTGCACTGTGTTGGTATATGGCATTAGAGAACATAAAGAAGGAATCATATCCTTAAACCTAGTTACAGCGCTTTCTGAAAGACTTCTAGTGTAATGAAACTTATTCCCCACTGCTGGGTAGTCCATCAGAGTAAATGTAAATGTTATTAAGAAATGATCAGACAGAAGGGAGTTATCAGGGAATACTGTTAAGTCTTCTATTTCCATACCATAAGTCAGAACAAGATCTAAGATATGATTAAAGTGGTGGGTGGACTCATTTACTTTTTGAGCAAAGCCAATAGAGTCTAATAATAGATTAAATGCAGTGTTGAGGCTGTCATTCTCAGCATCTGTGTGGATGTTAAAATCGCCCACTATAATTATCTTATCTGAGCTAAGCACTAAGTCAGACAAAAGGTCTGAAAATTCACAGAGAAACTCACAGTAACGACCAGGTGGACGATAGATAATAACAAATAAAACTGGTTTTTGGGACTTCCAATTTGGATGGACAAGACTAAGAGACAAGCTTTCAAATGAATTAAAGCTCTGTCTGGGTTTTGGATTAATTAATAAGCTGGAATGGAAGATTGCTGCTAATCCTCCACCCCGGCCCGTGCTACGAGCATTCTGACAGTTAGTGTGACTCGGGGGTGTTGACTCATTTAAACTAACATATTCATCCTGCTGTAACCAGGTTTCTGTTAGGCAGAATAAATCAATATGCAGTCCCATCTTAAGTTCACCGGTGACCATCTGGATGATCCCTAAGAGAAATGGGAGAAGATCATGTGGTTATGAGACCAAAATAGAGCTTTTTGGGATCCACTCCACTCGCCGTGTTTGAAGGATGAGAACAACCCCAAGAAAACCATCCCAACCGTGAAGCATGGGGGTGGAAACATCACTTTTGGTGGTGCTTTTCTGAAAGAGGACAGGACGACTGCACCGTATTGAAGGGAGGATGGATGGGGTCATGTATCATGCGATTTTGGCAAACAACCTCCTTCCCTCAGTAAAAGCATTGAAGATGGGTCGTGGCTAGTTTGACAATGTTTGACAATGTTCCAGTTTGACAATGACCTGAAACACAGCCAGGGCAACTAAGGAGGGGCTTTGTAAGAAGCATTTCAAGGTCCTGGAGTGGCCTGGCCAGTCTCCAGACCTGAATTCAATAGAAAATCTTTGGAGGGAGCTGAAACTCCAAACCTGAAAGATCTAGAGAAGATCTGTATAGAGGAGTGGACCAAAATCCCTGCTGCAGTGTGCAAACTTGGTCAAGAACTACAGGAAGCGTCTGACCTCTGTAATTGCAAACAAAGGTTTCTGCACCAAATATTAAGGTCTGTTTTTCTACCGAACAAAATACTTATTTCATGCAATAAAATACACATTAATTATTTAAAAACCATACAAAGTGACTTTCTGATTTTTTGTTTTTTTGTTTTTTTTAGATTCTGTCTCTCACAGTTGAAGTGTACCTACGATAAAAATTACAGACCTCTCCATTCTTTGTAAGTGGGAAAACTTGCAAAACTGACAGTGGATCAAATATTTATTTGCCTCACTGTATGTTATTTTTAAAATTATCTATCTATCTAGCTATCTATCTAATGAAACATTTTATGGAGGAATTACAACAAAATACCAAGTTAGGACAAATCTGGTGTCTTATCTACTGCATCTACGATTATTAAAATTTCAAATTTATTCATTTATATAGCGCCAATTCACGATAAAATCGTCTCAAGATGCTTTACACAAAAAACAATAAAAAAAAATTGAAAACACAATAAAAAAAAAGACCATAAAAGAAAGACAACCATAAAAGAATACAATAATAAAAACACTTCATAATACTAATGATAAAACAGAGAAAACAAATGAGTCTTTAAACGTGACTTAAAAATCTCCACAGCATCCGACTGCCGAATGTGTGCTGGGAGATCGTTCCACAGAGCTGGGGCACGGTAAGAGAAAGCTCTGTGACCGGCAGACTTTTTATTCACCCTGGGAACACACAGAAGTCCTGCACCCTGAGAACGCAGGGCCCGAGCTGGTACATAGGGGCTTAACAGGTCAGCCAGATAGGGAGGTGCAAGTCCATGAACAATTTTATAAACTAATAACAGTACGTTAAAATCCGATCTTGCAGCAACTGGGAGCCAGTGCAAGGACACCAAAACGGGCGTAATGTGGTCAAACTTTCTGCTTTGTGTCAAGAGTCTGGCAGCAGCGTTTTGAACCAGTTGAAGACCCCTAATCCTGGACTGCAGTAAGCCAGAAAATAGAGCATTACAATAGTCCAATCTAGAAGAGACAAATGCATGAATCAAAGTCTCAGCATCAGCCATAGACAGGATGGGACGAATGTTTGCTATATTTCGCAAATGGGAGAAAGCAGTCCTCGTAATGTCTCTAATGTGGAGATCAAAGGACAACGTAGGATCAAAAATTACTCCAAGATTCCTCACTTTATCCGTATGATGTATAACACACGGACCAAAGCTAAGTGCTAGCTGATCAAATTTATGCCGATACCTCGCTGGACCAAGAACCATAACTTCAATCTTATCAAAATTTAAAAGTAGGAAGTTATTAGACATCCAACTTCTTACTGATGCAAGGCAATCTTCCAAAGATTTTATGTGAGTGAGATTACCAGCAGTTATTGGCATAGCAATGAAAGGAAATCCCAAAGTGCCGCAGGATATTCCCAAGAGGTGCTACATAAAGGGAAAAAAGCAGGGGGCCTAAAACGGATCCCTGAGGAACCCCAAACTTCATGTCCCTACAATCAGAGGAGATGCCATTACACAGTACGCAGTAAGAGTGACTGGACAGGTATGACGTCAACCAGGCAAGAGCAGTTCCAGTAATCCCAAAGTGATTTTCCAGCCTATTGAGTAAAATATGATGATCCACTGTATCAAACGCAGCACTAAGAGCCAGCAGCACCAAGACTGTAGTGGTATCTGAGTCCATTGCTCGCAAAAGGTCATTCACTGCTTTAGTAAGTGCCGTCTCTGCGGAGTGATATTTTCTAAAAGCAGACTGCAGTGGCTCAAAAAGATTATCGCGAAACCACTTTTTCCAGGATTTTAGAACAAAATGATAGATTAGATATCGGTCTATAATTCTTCAATACACTAGGGTCGAGATTGGATTTCTTAAGTAATGGTTTGATCACTGCAGACTTGAAACATTTAGGAACAGATCCAGAAGTTAATGAGAGATTTATAATTTCCAGCACAGTCGGTCCAAGAATGGGCCACAGGTCCTTAAATAGTTTTGTTGGTTGGATCAAGTAAACAAGTTGTACTTTTTGTAGACGTCATGAGCTTTGTCAGCGTGCCAAGTGAGATACCATCAAAATCTGTAAATCTGGGTAACACCTCAGTGGGCGCATCCACCTCCATAGCAGTATGCAGTGGTTGGACCAAAGTCTGCTGAAATATGCTCAACCTAATATCCTCAATTTTCTTCTCAAAATAGTCCAAGAACTCCTGTGCTGAAAAGGGAGAGTGAATAACAGGTGGCTGTCCATGAATGAGAAATGCCACAGTTTCAAACAAAACCTTTGAGTTATGCTTGTTTTTATTGATCAAATAAGAATAATAGGCACGCTTTGTAGCCAGTAGTGCATGCTTATAATCTAAGACAGCATCACGCCATGCAAAGTGGAACACCTCTCATTTGGTACTACGCCATTTCCATTCCAACCCTCTAGCCTTCTGCCTAAGGTCACGCAAATAACTGTTGAACCAAGGAGTCTGTGCCTTGGGAAGGCATGGCCTTAACAGAGGAGGCGCAATCTTATCGAGTGTGGTTTTTAGCACTAAATTCAGGCTATCCGCAAGGCTGTCTACCGACTGAAAAGTCATCAAGCTTGAAGTCAAGATTTCTGGTAGTCTTGCTTTGAGTTCAGTCAAAGTTGAAGGTTTAATAAGTCGCCGCAATGATAGGCAGGTTGTTGCTCCATTAAACGCGGCAGCGTAATTGTAAACCTAATAAGCAATTGGTCAGAGACCGCCGATGCAAGAGGCAGGATGTCGATATTTGTGACAGCAAGGCCACGTGCAAGAACCAAATCCAGAAATCCTAGTGCATCCATGATTTCCATAAATGATTTACCAAGGGGATCAGAGGGCTTATTTATATGAATGTTAAAGTCACCAATAATCAAAATATTGTCTACACTAGTTGAAAGACTAGAGATGAACGCGCCAAATTCATCTAAAAAATCAGAATATGGGCCAGGAGGCCTGTAGACAGTGACAATATAACATAGCTGATTTCCAGTTTTATGACCTTGACAGTACTTAGCATAATGGGCATAACGGAGAATCAGATGCTCAAATGAATTATATTTCTGACCCCCAACAGTTACTAAAGTAAACCTGGATTTATAAATAAAAGCAACACCCCCGCCTTTCCTCACATCACGTGAAACGTGACTAAAAGTGTACTCCGGTGGGCAGGCCTCATTCAGAGGAAGGACAGCTGTGGATTTAAGCCAGGTTTCACATAATCCAAGTATATCCAGGCGATGATCCACAATTAACTCATTCACCAGCAATGACGTCAGAGACAATGACCTGATGTTAATGAAACGATCTCGGTGGGATCAACAGATTTTAATGAAGTCATGCGGAAGTTCTGCTCCTCAGCAGCCAGTGACGCAGCGTGTTTCAGCGGCCGGAGGAGGTCAGGTGAAATGCCGCGTCTGTGATCCCGCAGACGACAGCACCGGCGTAAAAACTCCGCAGCCCGGCGAGAGGCAGCAGCAGGAAGCTGCGGCACAAACGGGCACAGCTTTAGCGGAGCCGGTCTGGTCATCGGAGAGGACAGTCCAGGAACAACAGGACGAATCCAGCAGCCTCTCGTGCGCAGTGCGCGCTCCCACGCCCAAAAATATTGTCCATCCCACAGGAGGCGAGGATCAGACCCTCTAGTGAAGGCTGCCTCGTCCATCCCACAGGAGGCGAGGATCAGACCCTTTAGTGAAGGCTGCCAGGTAAAACTTAAATTTCACTGATGCACCGCTCCGCTTTCCGTGCCTTATAAAGCACCTCCTCCGGAGAGGAGCACAAGGAAAACGGAGCAGGTGAAGCGGGACCTCCGCGAGCACAGGTGGCAGAGCAGGCCAGCCCGGACCCAGATGACAGCAGCGGCTCATAAAGAGCATTAATGTCCAAGAGAGACTGACGATTATACACAAGCAAGGCAGAGGTGTCCCGGCAGAACACACAGAGCAAAAACAAAGCAACAAATAACAAAAAACTCGACGAGCGGTAAAGACAGGGCTGACGGCATGCCAAACACACAGGCGCCATCTTTCCTTCCAGAAGAAGGAAAGATGGCTTTAAGTTGTATTCATTCATTTTCTGTACCCACTTACTCCCATCAAGGGTCGGGTGAGGGAAGGGCTGAAGCCTATGTCAGCAGTCATAAGACGAGAGGTGGGTTACACCCTGGTCAGGACTCCAATCTTTCACAGGGCTACATATAGACAGAAAACAACATTCAGACCTACGGTTAAATTAAAGTCTCCAACTCACCTAACCTGCATGTGTTTAGAAGCAGGAGAAAGCCATAGCATCCACAAAGAACCCACATGAACACAAGAACATGTAAACTCCACCTGAAGGAGCAGGCAGGACACAAACCCATGACCTTCTTGTTGTGAGGCAATAGCACTAAGCCTCTGTGCCCTCAGTCAATCCAAAATGTTAATAAGCCTCACACCTGAAATTTTAACAAAGGAAAAGTGAATGTTAGTTTTCTCATGGAAATATCTGTCCACCATCATTTAATTAGGCAACTATTAATGTGGAGAATAATTATGCAACAAAATGAAAACTGATATTTTTCCATCTCTCTTGTTTATTTTAATTTTTTAGAGGAAGTAAAAGAAGTACATTTAAGTAAAGTAAAACTTAAGTAAAGTAAAACTCAAAATTGATGAGTTAAGACTTTTGACATTTCAAAAATATTCAGTGACCACTGTGGCCATCCTTCATTTCAGTAACTGCCATCAGCCTTTATCCATGGAGTCAGTCAGTTTCTTGATCTATTGGTGATCAACTTTTCCTGCAGCAACAACCACAGCCTCCGAAACACTGTTCAAAGAGGTGTAGTTTTCCCTCAAAATGACAGGGAGGAACTCCACTCAACGCTTCTACTAACTATTCCCACCCCAACAAAACAGTTTATTTTGGGTCGGCCAGTTTTACTGTGGACTCAGAATTTAGCACTTCCTGTTTCAGTCTCAACTTCCCACTGAATTTCCGCGAGATCTCATCTGTTGTCAAACCAGGAAGTGTCCATCCAGGAAGTGTTCGACATTTGACTTTTTTTTTATTTAATGAGACAAAAAGGTATACACAGAAACCTTACAGAGGATTAAATACAACAGCAAAAGCAACATACCAAAGAACAGGTTAATAATTAAAAAGAAAAAAAACAGATCAAGGAATTATATATATATAAAAAAAAAACTTTCCAAAGTTAAACAAATTTGACATTTCCGGTTTTACTATGGACTCAAAATTTGGCACTTCCTGTTTCAGTCTCAACTTGCCACAGTTCCTGTGAGATTCTACAAGATCTCATCTATAGTCAATCCAGGAAGTGTCGATCCAGGAAGTGTTCAACATTTGACATTTCCTACTTCACTGTGGACTCAAAATTTGGCACTTCCTATTTGGGATGTACGTAGCGTACCATGAGTGAGCTTCATGGTGCTTCACTCATATGGAAGGCATTTTACTTTACTTTTTTTTTTTTTTTTTTTTGCACATTTTAGTGTCTGTGAAATCTTTTTGTTTTCCCACCCATTTTGCCTGAAATGAAGAAGGTACTTAACAGTTATGTACAACTCAGTGTTTGGTGTTAATCACTTTAAGCCACACCCTCTCTCAGTACACAGACACAATTCATCTGAGACCGTCAGAATAAAGGTCAGAATAAACACTTTGCTAAAAACTGTGCACACAGCGTAGCTGTGATGATCTGCGAGGAGATTCAGGTTTATCTGTGCTGAAGGTTCATGCCACTGCACCAATATATCCACACTGCTCCTAATGTTACAGTCAGTTTTATGCATTATACCAATGTCATATCCATAAGTTATTGTGCAGTTAATTTTTGTGATGAGTTTTAAAGACAAACAACTTCAAAGTTTATCTGATTCAGTTTGTGACTGCAGAAACACAGAAAAGTACAATCGCGCCTCTGGAATGAATTATCTGCTGCAGAAAGCTTGCTTGTGATTTTATATCATTTCCATTAAATCTTGTCTTTCAAAGGCCTTAATTAATTATACACTTGACATTTATGTTTTAGAGCAATAAGCTGCGCAAGAAACGATTTATGTCACCGAAAGCTTTTTAACAAATCAATGCAACTATTTGTAATTGCTTGTTTCACAAGATTAAAAGTGCTTAGGTTTGATCTCTGTCCCCTGTTTAGTGGCCAATGCGACCTTTGACTCCACCGTAAAAATGCACCTCTCGGTCATCAGCATTAGCTCCTGTCACCAAACCCATATTGCTATTATTTCTGGAATGTTTAATGCCGTGACAATTTATGGCTGATCAAATGCAGTTACCTAAATTGCTGTTAGGAAACGACAGTTTAACTGTCTGGTTTTAATTATGACATAATTTAAAGTTGAGGTGTAGTAGACATGGAGTCGTGCAGACCGCAAACGGGTCTGAATTCAGCTGTGAAATAAATGCTGATAAAGGTTTCCGGTCCTTTGTTAAAGTGTTTGGATCACTTTGAGATTACAAGATATTGTTAGCTTTACAGTAGAAACAACTTTTTTTTTGTTTTCATTCCTTTGATTGATGCCAAGACATCTCAAAACCGTTAGTCTCAAAGGAGGAGTGGAATAAATAAAACTACTGCACAGTGGCACACATGATTAGTGCACATGCGCCAACACTCCAGTGGGTTTTGTGTTTGTGGTATTGCCATTTCATGCAATCATTCATTTTCTATACCCACTTACTCCAATCAAGGGTCATGGGGGTTGAAACCCATCCCAGCAGTCATATGCTGAGAGGCGGGGTTCACCTTGGACAGGACGCCAGTCTATCACAGGACTGCCATTTCAGATTCTAACAAATATTCCCTGACAGTGGCAGATTCTGATCACTCATTCATTCACTCTAAAGGGTCATGACCCTGTCCGGTAAGCCTGGTTGCGTGCCTTCCTGTCATCAGCTCATCACGTCACTTCCTCTGTCATGGCTGAATTTGATGATGGACTGTTTGAGGTTCCGGCGTTCCTTGTTGTCACTTGGAGGACAGTCTCATTCAGCTCTGGTTAAGCTGCTGCACTCGGTCACCCCACAGAGGAGTCGTCCTGGTTTAACAATTACTTACAAAAGCTTGAGCCTAAATGTCAATGTGAATTTTTCACCTCGCCTGTTACCAGTTAAGCTAATTAACAAAAACAAACATGCATAAAGCAACTGTCCATACAGGGGCAACTGTCTACATAATGTGCACCATTCACAGCCAGACAGATGTACTGTGGACTCATAATTTAGCACCTCGTGTTTCAGTCTCAACTTGCCACTGAAATCCCTTGAGATCCCACGAGATCTCGTGTAGTATTGTCAAACCAGGAAGTGTCCATCCAGGGAGTGTTCAACATTTGACACACACACACACATTTTATATATATATATATATATATATATATATATATATATATATATATATATATATATATATACACACACACACACACACACACACACACACACACACACACACACACACACACACACACACACACACACACACACACACACACAGTGGCTTGCAAAAGTATTCAGCCCTTTGGTATTTCACAAATTTTAATTTGTTTATGGCATTTCAAATACAAAAAGTAAATCAGGCTTCTCAATATAAAAATTTCTAAAATTATCTTCCTTAGCCTCAAACTGAAAGCAAATTTCTACAACGTGATATAAATTAAGTAAAAATATAAAACCCAAGATGATGGGTTGCATAAGTAATCAGCCCCTTTGGTATAATACCTGTAAATAATCAGTTTAATTGCCATTTTTCCTCAGACAAGTTAGGGGATGGATACATGAACCTGCACCCTCTTGGCCCTTTCTGGACAAGTTGCCTACCCGTGTTAGACAATGTATCTGTAAAATTACGTTTATTATAGATGTAACATCTCATTCAGATGCACTGCAGCAATGAGACACATTGACTCACAGTGACACGTGTTTTCAGATAGTTTGCTCAATGTTCAAAATTTTCTTTGTGCACTTGAAAGCAGCCACACACAGCTCACACACAGTTTATGAGTTTACTCTGGCATGCCAGATTGTGTGCCAGTGCGGGAATCAAATTTGTGCGAGTGTCAAGGCACCTTAAATTTTACTTCTTGCTCTGAAGACCAGCAATGATATGTGCCTTGATTGTCAGCATATATTGTCCCTGGCGACAATATATACTTGGCAGCAATATATGCCAGAACAAGGGCTGGTGACATTTACGACGATGTAAATATATATTTGTACATACAAAATTAAATCACGTAAATAACTCCTTCAAATACAATACCTTGATGACACACCACTCAGGACCTATGGGGCAATGAAACTTTTCATAATGGCAGTTGGGGGTGTCCCTGACAGAGGATTTTTTTTTTTTGATCAAATGTTTGAAGTGAGAATTGGGCAAATATTTTTTGCAGCCAAATTTTCCATCTTATTGAGTTGAGGAGTTGCTTCTAGCTATATATATATATATATATATATATATATATATATATATATATATATATATATATATATATATATATATATATACATATTCTATTTCTACCTCATTTTCTTATGTCTTACTGTTAGTAATTATTATTGCTTATCCTTGCACACTCTGATGAAAATTTTTCTCTACTTGCACCCATCTTGTGTTTTTTAAGAGCTGATGTAACATGTGAATTTCTCCTCTGTGAGATCAATAAAGTTTATCTTATCTTATATTATATAATAATAGCCTAGTTGCTTGTGTGTGTGTGTGCACGGGTGTGCGTGCGTGCATGCATGTATAGCTTCGATCATGCAGAAACCAGGAAGAGCTGACATTTGCCATTTGAAATGCTTGTGTATTTTGGGTCAAAGATGAATGCTGCGAAAATGGAAACTTGATAGGAATAATATCCTTGGAGAAATTTGCAATTTTAGATAACCAGTAAACAATGGACATTTAGCTGCAATGCACCATGGGAGTTCGGGATTTGGGTTTTAAATGTAATTGTGGTTCATGTTAGTTTAACAGTGTTGTTAGCGTTATCGATTTGTGTTTTTGTAGTGTGGTTTAGTCAGTTTACGTGTCACGTTGTCATTATGAGTGAGTTTTACTGCTTTTGATGCCTTCCACCACCATCTCTGTTTGTCGTACTTGCAGCAGGATGCAGGCAAAACTAACATTCTGGATGAACACACCATTCCAGCAGGAGGCGGTAAATCATCTTTATATTAAAAGTGCGAGTGCATGCATGCGTGCATGTGTGATTTTATTTATTAAGTTCAATGTAAATACATAATATAATTGTAAATATGTTAAAATACATGGATGACAAGTGAAAACAGGTATTTACCATTTTGTTCCATTTAAAAATCAAATGACAAAATAGAAATAATAAAATTTAATAATAATACTGATAATAATAATAATGATAATAATAATATTATAGTGTGTATATGATAACAATAACCTAAACAATTTATAAATGCACTTGCATGAAATTAACATAAAAAAATGACGTTAACAGGAAATAAAAGGACTGTATTCCTTTTCTAAAAATTGTTGAGGTTTAAGATTGAACACCCCTGTCACACCTTGATGATTTAGCCAGCATATTCTGACCATATTAAAAACACTGTGCACATGCAGGGATACGTCTAATAAGTTGGGCAGTGGACACACTTCTGCTAATTAGTGAAGCTAACCTTTTGTTAGCAGATTAGCTTTACATCTAATTTTGAAAACAATCAGTGGACCAATTAGCTTCTTCTAAATTTAGTTCTGCTAACTTTCAGTCCGCTACCTTTTTATTTGCCGGCATAGTGAGTAAAGCTTAACAGCCAAAAACATTTGTAAACCCTAAAATCATAAATGTTAGTTCCTGTATGTTGCATGTTTTGCAACAGTCAGACTGCTGTGAGCCCAGTCCTCCCCCAGCAGAAGGGGGCGGGCCAGGTGCCAGGTGCTGTTGCCCCCCCAAAAAAAAAAAAAAAAAAAAAAACTTTTCGGTGTTCCACATGTAGTGACACAGACAGTGGCCAGGAGACATGAAACACAAAGCACTTTTCACTCATGGTTTCACTTATAAACAAAACTACGTCCGGACAGTTTATCAAAATTAATGGCAATTGTCATTTTTCCAAAGTCAAACTATCACACATATCTTTTAAAGTACTGCACTTATTCTGAAGGTTTGAACTTTAACAGACACATGCCAAAAAGCATTATGGGAAATTCAAATGAGTCGCCTTTGAATCACTTTGCTGTTCGTCAAAATGTATAGAACACTGCCATCTATTTGATGGGTGGTTCGTTGCACTGAATTCACACTTTACAAAGAGAATTTTCAGTTTTGCAAATGCCTTTTTTTTTACAAATGGAAAAAAAGACATTTACACAATACACATATTTGTAAAAACCAACACACGTTACAGTAAGTTGTGTGTTGGTTTTTACAAATAAATCAACCAACCAACCAACCAGTGACTGAAAGGAGACTCGTTTAAATGTCCCATAATGCCTTTTGGCGTGTGTCTGTCTGTTAATGCTCAACCCTTCAGAATAAACGCATTACTTTAAAAGATGTGTGCAATATTTTCACTTTGGAAAAATGACAGATACCATTAATGTTGACAATAAACTGTCTGTTTATAAGTGAAGCCATGAGTGAAAAGTGCTTTGCGTTTCATGTCTCTTGCCCACTGTCTGTGTTGTAGTATGTGGAACGTAAATTACACTTTTGGAGGGAGGGGGCAGCATGCATAAAGACAGAAGCTCTGGCTCATTGTTCGTGTGATCACCTTTGATTTCAGTTAGAAGCCTCGGCAGTGCTTAAACTTGAAACTGGCTTATGAGTAGCCGACAGTGTACCGAGTCAGTACTAAAAGTTAGTGGTTAGCAGTTTGCTGTAACTTCCGCAAAATGTTTTAGTGGTTTAGCATTATCAAAGTTAACTTTTCTGCTAGTGGATTAGCGGTTATCAAAGCTAACTTTTTGGTTTAGCTGTGCCACCACTGGTTATGGGTAAGTTAAGAGCACGTTGAAGCACACTGATATACGCTGAGTACCTCGAAATATTTTGGGAATGCACAATATTTTCGAGGTATGCCAGCATATGACTCATACTGTACGTCCTGCACATGCGGGACATAGATGGTATGTAAGTTATGCGATTGTTAACACGTTTCAAGTAATTTACTCATAAGCTGAAATACATCCATTGATGCTGTCCATTGACTGGATGAAAGCTGCAGTCCTCATGCATGATAATATATGTAATAGCTGTATAATACACAAATTATTAAGCTCACTTGCTCGGTCTGTACAAGAAAATATCGGACACCTGTTTGTACACCTCTTTTGTGTCACTATGCTGTGATTTGGTGCTGTGTCAATAAATCATACCAAATTGAAAGAAAACAGGTTGTAAATGTGATTTGTGTTAATAATTCTCATATTTAACAAGTTCAAATACCTTATGGCCTGAAATGCTGCAATTCCTTAAATGAGGATCATGAGATATTTTTTTTAGTAAACTCCATGCTATCAGCACATCTTAACTGTTGTACTTCAGCAGCACAAGTATAAAACATGTCACTGTCCAAACATTTAAAAACAGCTTGATTTATTCTTGTTGCTTTTGTTTGGTGAAACTTAGTTTTAATATGCGAATTGATGAAAAGAGGCACATGTGCAAAAATGAAGAATCTCTCACAGCATTTAGCTCAATAAATCAGACACATTCCTGACCGATGAGCTGCACACATTCAAAAGTCAAATGTTCAGAACACTACTAAGAGCTTCAGTGTTTGAAATCACACCCAGACTGTTTTACTTCCATTTCACCTGATAAAAATGATTCTTTCGTCATATCTGACTTAAATTAGTGCCGCTTTGTGTAAAATCTTTTATTTTTACATAAAACAAACTGAGCATTAAAGACCTGAGATAGTGCTGGTTTGTTGCAGCACTGAGCGAGCGAGTGAGTGATGCGTCTGTCGGCACAAAAAACAAACAAAAACTAAATGTGAACAACCAGCATTTTATTGCATGTTTAAAACGCTCGTTGTCAGTCACTGCCACTGACAACAACAGAGTGGTCTGCTTCAGACAGAAGAGGAACGAGGAGGAGGCCACACACGGACAGAGGTGAAGAGCAGTGAGACAGCTGCTAGAAACAAAAAGACAATGAAAGAATCATGATGAGCTGCTGCAGGAGAAGAAGCCCCCAATCAGAAAAAAAAAAGAAAAAAGTGTGTGTGGGGGGGGGTGACAGCAGAGGAGATGGCATTTCAGGAAATCAGGACTGTGACATTATTAGGGCGGAGCACAACTGCTGCAGTTTGTGGTCAGCGTCCATTTGTCTGCCAGCATCTGACCTTTGACCTGTGCTCAGTTCATCATGCCTGCTTGCTGTGCTTGGTCTGACTCATTAAAAACATAAAAATAAACATATAAATAAAATGACGTTACAGTTGTGATGAGACAGATGACGGGAACACATCTTGATGTGGGAGCAAATGTATTTTTCTCTCTGGAAAAAAAAAAAATAACAAAAAGCTTTTAACAATATTCTTTACATCTTGGCACTGCATATTTTTGTTTTTTCCTATTCATATAAAATATCATTAGAATGATACACCCCTATATTATTAGCAACTGTAGGTTCCCCCTTTGTGTGACCCTGGGATTAGTCATGCATCGGATCGGCATCTTGTGGGAGCGGCCGTGTGCTCGGCGTCACGTCCAGCCTCGGGAGGCAGCATCAAAGGAAGTATCAAAAACAGCTCAACACAAACGGGAGAAAATCTGTACAAAATGCTTCGGTCAGTGACAACAGTGAAAAGTCTGTCTTCTATATTACATATGAAAATCCACAATAACCCCCCCGCCTCGCCACACGACTGCGTGATCTGATAAAGCAAAGATTACCAGGTCAAATACATTTGCAGCACAGGTTGCTATTCCTATACATACAGCAGGTTTCCTCAGCCATTTCAGAGTTAATAGAAAGCAGTCGCACCAAAGAAAACCAACAAATGCTTTGTCGATCAAAAAAATAATTAATTCAAATCCAAAACAACCATCAGTGGAACAGATTTAATAAATGGCGTCGCACAGCTTGTTTCTGTTTGTTTGTTTTTAAAATCATCAGTGGCCTGAGGTTTTTAATAATTAAGATTTAAAAAAGCTATAATTTCATTGTCTCAGCTTTTTTCTCTACATTATCAGACTACACATGCAAACATACAAGGAAGTGCAGCTGAGTGAATTGTTTGTTTTGTGGCATTTGCCTGGTTCCCTATAGGTCTGAACCGAGGTAGAACCGCTTTCTCATGCCGTTATCTTTAGTAAAGTTGAGCTGCACATGCTGAGAATGTTGTAATCTGTCAGCGTTGGGCCTGCTTTTGGAAGAAACCACAGCAGCCGGAGTCCGAGGCTCTGTGGATGAGCTCGGCCCAGTTCTCACGGCCCTCACTCGGTTCGCACAGACCGTCCCCCAGCTGCCTGGAAACCACACGTCACCTTTTTACTTAATGAACAATGAGACAAAACAAACAACTACCACAAAGTACCTCATACCCAGCTTATTATTTGATAGGAGTCTTCATATATATATATATATATATATATATATATATATATATATATATATATACACCCCAATCATCTTAGTTTAACCAATTAAAAAAAAAACTGCACAAGAGCCCCTGAAAAGAGGAAACAATCATTTGGAAGAACACAGGAAGAATAAAATAATAAGAAAAACACTGAATTGGGTTGTGGTCCAGTTAAAGTTCATCTTGTTTTCTGCAAAGGTTTTTTCATTTTCCTTTTGAATCGACACACAGAAACGTGCTTGTGAACAAAAGCTCCCATTTCTGCTCACTAATTTACTCGTAATGTGTTCAGAGTGGAAGCTCCGCGCACTCAGTTTGGTCACTGCATACCGTACTGCTGCTTTGGTTCCTACGTGAGTTTGAGGAGCGTTCTGCCGCTCCGTCCCTCCGCATCACGCCCGAGCCAACATTTGGCCTCACCTGCTGTTGCGTAGAACACACAACATCTACTTAGTTTTCTTTGGTAGTCACACAACAAGTTATTTAAACACAATAACAAATGAGAACAAACAAAGAAAAACAAACCTAACAATAAATTAAAACATCAAAGTGGTTGACTGCTGTCTTATCATTCTGTCAAAGCTGGACCTTTGTAGCAGTGGATTCTCCTCGGTTCAGTGCTGCCACCTACAGGCGGTCACAGAGTGACACGTTGACATAAACTATCTTAATTTTCAAATCAGTTACGCGCGTCGGCTCGTATTAGCGGGTCAGAGGAAATTGTATAGACGTGGTTCCGGCAAACGAGTCGGTGCACCGCTGCATGTTTTCAGACGCCACCACACCCCACTTATTCATTTCAACAAAATTACTCATTCAATATGGGGGGGTGGGGGTGTGGAATTTACTTCCAGATTGTAGGCATGGCCTGGTCGTGGCTCCACCCACTTATTTCACAGAGTGATGTCACGCACACAAAAATGTTTTCTTTTTTCTTGCCAAAATTTTGAAGGGAACGTGTTCTTAGTTCACAGTCAGGCGACATGAGCAAGTGATTTCTGAAAGGAATCATGATTCAAGAATAGCACAATGTAAATTCCATCACGATTCATTTCTTTTGGAAGAACTGTTGGTCTTCCCAGAGTTCCCAACCAGGTGACAGATGTAGAGTCCTGAAGCACTAGTGTACACTCACAGACCTGACCTCAGTTTTTTCTACACTTATTAATTCATTCATTTTCTGCCAATTACCCAGGTCCTGGTCACTGTGACAGCAGACTGAGCAGCTCAGTCCACACTTCCTTATCACTGGTTAAGTCCTCTCAGTCTTCCTAGGGGATTCTGAGGCGTTCCCAAGTCAGGTGGGAGTTATACTTCCTCCAGCATCTCCTCCCAGGTGGATGTGCATGGAAGACCTCTCCAGCCAGGTGACCAGGGGGCATCTTCAGCAGATGAACCACCTCAGCTAGCTCCTTTCGATGTGAAGAAGCAGCAGATACCCGATGGAGTAATCTCATTTCTGCTGCTTGTATCTGTGACCTTTTTCTTTCAGTCAGTACCTAAAACCCACAACCATAGGTGACGACAGGAGCGAAACCTGACTGGTAAATCCAGAGCTTCATCTTCTGGCTCAATTCTTTCTTCACCATGATTATTCAGTACAGCATCCCCAGGACCTCAGACAGCCCCAGTCTGCCTATCAGTCTCTCACTCCATCTTGCCCCCCATTTGTGAACAAGTCCTCGAGATACTTGAACTGCCCAACATGGACACTTGGGGCAGTAACTCTCCCCGACCCAGAGGGGAAAATCCAATCGGGAGGTGCTGATCCTCATTCCAGTCACTTCAGACCTGCTCCTGGCACATCACAGGTCACAGTCTGATGAAGCCAATAGAACAACATCATCCGCAAGCAAGCAGCGACGTAATTCTGAGGTCACCAAATTGGACCCTCTCAATCCCTGACTGTGCCTTGAAATGCCATCCGTGAACATCATGAACAGGACTGTTGGCAATACCAAGACAAGCGCCAAGTACACAGATACCAGGCTCAAGCTATCTGCAAGGAACAATCATGGCATTATAGCTAACGGCTAATAAAAGTGATGGCATGCATGTGGTGTCTGAATGTAGCTGCCAGGCAGACCAGCCGCAGTGTATCCTGGAGTCTGAGCGCATCCAGCATCATTTCTGACCTGTGAAACCAGTCTGTGATCTGGGGCCACCTGTAGAGTTTTTTAAATAAATTTTTTAAATTTTTGGGGGTGACACTGACCATGGAGGAAGAATCCACACTCCCTAAATAGTGACCATGTTTGGGTGATGACTGCCTAATGCTGGAATGTTAAATATTTCAATCCTGGTATTTTCCCTAGATGCATGAAAATGAAGATTCTATTTGGTGTGTAATTACCAGCACTCACCATCGCGTAAACTCATCATGCGTGTGATACAAGTCGAGCTACAGGGAGCGCGCCTTTATCTTCACCCAGGGCTGGGATGAAGTTACAGTGTGGAGAACGTGACGCGTTTGATTAACAGTGATGGCGTGTTGAGGAATCACAATTAGTTGGTCTAAATTATTATCTCTGCAGTGCTCACCTGACATTTTCATTCTTCTTTCAAAAACAGAGCTTCGCAAGTGATCAGAAATTGGCTTGCAGCTCAGCGCGCTGCGCCGCGAGGGGCTGTTTTAAAGTATAATTTCATAAAGATAAATCATAACCTGCATGATTTCTCTGTCATTCATTCGCATCTTAAATTAAACTTCATTGATGCGTGGAGAGAACCTTCATTATGAGTAGTGCATTGCCAATGAACTTCAGGAGTGGGAGGGGGCGGGGCCAGCGACTTTCTGAAGACTGTGGAATAAATGACAGAAAAATACTAGCTGGTGTTTGACATTCTGCTGTGGGAGCGTTTAAAGAAGAAGATCATCAAAGAAACCAGAAACATTCATCAATAAGTGCTGCTGACCACAGAAATGTCCACAGCACGGCCATGAGGTCTGATCAGTTTAAAGAAACAACAACAACAACAGTGAAAGGACAGAGACACACGATGACATTTCATCACCTCTCACCCTTTTAAGAATTCACCCTCCCAGAAAAGGAAAAAGCCCCTCCCACCCTCAGTGGATCAAACCAATGAGAAGTGTTGAAGGCAGTGACAATGAACACAGTCAGCACGCCGTCTCCTGCACAGCCGCCATGCACATTAAACGTCAGTCACTCTCGCACTTTCTCGCCACTCTGTGGTCAAACGTGTGTCCGAGAGAGAGGGGGCGGGCTGTGGGCGGGGCGTGTCTCAGCCCGTTCTGTCCTCTCAAAGTCCACCGCGCCCCGTACCAAACAAATCCATTCACAACGAGTACAAATAAAGTTTCTTCTCGCTTTGTAAGCATAACTTAAAAGTAGAAAGTATTAAAAACTGTTGTTTGAGTGTGATGTAATGGCACTAAAAGTTTCTTGGAGACATTTGCGAGCTGTCATCAGTGGCTGAGACCGCAGTTCAGTGTTTGCATCTGTGGAGCGAATCCATCTGACAGATTACCCATAATGCCTTGGCCTCTGAGACCAGGAGGGCACATGAACCTTACAGCATGTCATCATGGCCCGGCTCATCCTCGTAATCTCTGTGGTGATCAAAATCCGGACTGTGATTTGCAGTCGTGACCAGGGAGAGGGGCCCGTCGTGGTCCTCAGGATCCAGTGGTTCCTCCTTAACGCTGATGTGATGCCTGGAAGGAGGTGCACACAAACAAAAACATTCAACACAAAAACAATCCAACAGTCATTCTGCAACACTTCCCTCACTCTGACACCTCCAAAGAAGTGCAGCTCTGTCCTACAAAACAAAATGAAGTGTAAGTTCAGTGTCTTCCCGGCTTAATGCAGAACGCTGTGAAGACACGGCTCTCTGTGTTAGCAGTCAGTGTAGTTACGCGTTGTAACAGTCTTAACAGTGACGAAGCGGGCCACAGAGGGATTTTCTTTACCACTGCTTGCACGTACAGTTTGGGCACAACTGACAACTTACACATATATAAAAATGTTGTCAATCTTAAAAAAAAAAAAAAATCAGGATTATTTAGAATTTGTGGGATTCCCCAATAAGTTATTGAACATCATAGCCAGGTTTATCCACAGGTACTGTAAGTGCTGTGTAGGTCGAGGGCACAATCTCTGCCATTTGACTGTGGATGGTGGGGTTCATCAGGGATGTGTGCTGGATGCTACACTGTTCAAAGTACTGGGTGTTGGCTAGGGTTGTGAAGGTCAGCAGTTATATTGGTAGGAAAGGTTTACTGAAGTTGAGTTATCTTTGAGTGAGGAGTCAGAGGGTCTGGGTTTGTGATGATCCTGGATCAAGACAAACATCCAGGCTTTCAATGAGATTCTGGATGGACAACTTCCCCACTGAGTCATGAGATCCAGAGGCAGAGGTTTTTTGTGATGTGGATCCCTTTGAAGAAGAACAAAGCTTCAAGTCTTGAAGGCTCTGATTCCAGTTGTACTGTATGGTTGTGAGACAAGTACACTAATAGTGAGGAGTGGACATCTCTGGGACAAGGTCTCTGTGGAAGATCCTTATCTAAAGAATGGTTCCATTGTGGGATGGATTTAAGGGCACATGGAACCAGTGCACCCAGACCTGACTTTATTCATACAATTTATTTAACATTATTCTGAACATGATCCAAAAACGTTTTTAAAGTAATGACTGCATAAGCACTAATTTATTCCAGAAAATTACAACAATAAATCTTCACTGGTATATGAACTGATTGGCTTCAGACAAGACTGCCAATGGACAGAAAAACATTTCAGAGTCACTGAGCATTTGCATAAATTGACTGAAACCAATCATTAAGAAATGGAACATGCATGGCAGAATATTTATGTTTAATGTATATCATTTGAGATTTGTTTTTACTTTGAAATTGAATATTGTTAGTTTTGATTGCACTATGTACCAATTTGCCTAGAGGTGCCCAAACCTACGACAGCACTGCTGACCTCCATATGAAACAGGTGATTAATTTGCAAAACAAATTTGGACACACACACAGCGGGGTTGTTTATGGTTAAACAGGAGTCTGCTCCAGATCGAGAGACCTGTCCACGCTCCGGTCCAGACTGTCAGATATTTACATGAAAATAATTATACAGACTTTATTTAAATGAGAAATTATATGTAAATTCTGCAGTGTCCAGCAATGTGATGTTCGGTTAATTTCACTAATTTTCTATCGTCTGGAACTGAAGCAGATTTCTCGAAAACCAAAAATCAATGCATTAGCTGTTTTCTTTTTAATGTTCCAGTCGTGCCATCCTTAACTTTTTAAACCCTTTTTGATGCACTGCACACATACAGGCGCCAAGTGATGCAGACCTGAGCTGATTCTGTTTATATAGAAAGAAACTGGGAACAAAAACAAATGTCTGGAGTCAATGAGACTGTGAGCAGGGGCCTCACTGGTGCTGATGATAATTTCGGTTCTCTTTTGAGGTATTCCAATCCTGGCAAAGCTGCAGGCTTTTTATTTTCATGGCATGCGACAACAGGATATTCACTTAGAATTGATAAATGAGGAAGATTAACAACGTGAGACGAGGATGGGAGAGAATGGACTCTGCGGAGCGACGAGGCTGCTGCTGTCAGCCTCCTGGTGGCGGAGGATCAGCGGCGAGCTGTGTGTTCCCCTTCCTGCTCGTTAACATGCACAACCTGCGAGGCGGGTCTCCAGAGGACGACCCCGAGCCAGCTTCTATCATTAATCAACTTCAAGCAAACACAGCGACCAGACACCACCATACATGCTTTAAACTCCAGAATTAATGCATACTTTCAACCAAGTGTCAATAAAGGAAGAAAAGCGCTGGCAGGAAAGGCGCGCGAGGAGAGCAGCCGCAGCACAACGCTGTGATAAGAAACAGAGCCCTTATGAGAATAATAACACTGTCACTTGTAAACAAGGCAAAAACATGAGCTACCCCCCCACCCCTCCTACCCACAGCCTGGGTAAAAGAGCCACTAAAGAGATGAGATCTGCCAAATTTCTCATTACAGAAACAGAGCTGGAATAAAGCACGCGGGGTGAGGGCCAGACTGTGGCAGAAAGGGGGGGGGGGGCAAAAAAAAAAAAACATTATGAGCAGCTGCGGTGATACTCCTCACTCTCAGCGGCGGTGCCAGACAGCTGGAGAGGAGCTACAGTGATGTCAGGGTGAGGCGCCACACTCATTTACTACAAACCCAAATCAAAAAATGTTGGGACAGTATGATAAACGGAAGTGAACACACACACACACACACCCCACCCCCCGCACACACACAGACACACAAAAATCAGGAATCTTACATTTACTTTGACTTCTATTTCATTGAAGACAGCATGAATCCAAAAATATTTCTTTTTTTTTTTTGTGGTCAACTTTATTTCATGTGTTACATCCATTCCTGCATTTCAGGGCTGCAAAAAGTTGGGATGGGGCAATTTAGGGTGAGTAATGAGGTAAAAAAAAAAAAAAAAAAAAGAAAAACAATATTGTTATTTCAAATAGGTGATGTAGTTGATTTTAATAATTTGGTACAAAAAGCAGTATTCATGAATGACTGAGTGTTTGAGGTATAAAGATGTCACAAATGAGTGACAAAATAACTGAAATATTCAAAAATAATTCCTCAAAGAAAGATTTCATATTTCTCTCTCTTCAATAAATCTATAGGAATTTCAGCATGTAAAGGACAAGGGTGCTGAACTGAACACTCATGATCTCTGATCTCTCAGATGGTACTGTATGAAGAACCATCATCAATAGCTGATATAACAACATGGGCAAGGGATTATTTGAGAAACCTTTGTCAAGCACTACTATATAGAGCTACATTCACAAATGCCACTTAAAACAGATTTAGGTTATCCTTAATCAGAAGCAGCTTCAGTGTCCTTAAGGTATCTGGGTTGACCATCATACAGTGGAAAGACGTACTGTAGTCAAACAAATCAACATTTCAGACCTTTTTTTGGGAAAAAAATGGACCGTGTGCTCGAGACCAAGCCTAAGAGGACCATCAAGACTGTTATTAGCAGCAAGTCTAAAAGCCAAGATCTGTCCTGGTATTAGATTGTGTCAGTGTCCTTGGCAAAGGTAATTCACACTTCTGTGATGGAAGCATTAATGCTGAAAAGCCCATTGAGATTTCAGAGCTGCCTTAAAGATGACATCTTTTCCAGGGACAATGCAAAACCATAGACATTACAAATGCATGGCTGCGGAAGAAACAGGAACAGGTACTGGACTCGCTGGCCTGCAGTCCTGAACGACACCGAAGAGAAAATATGTGGAGAATTTTGACATTTAAAAATGCAATAATGATGACCCTGTACTGCTGCACACCTTACGCCGTGTTTGCAGGAAGAACAGGGCAAAATAACAAAATGCAGGAACGGGTGTATATGAACAAATGAAATCAAGTTGACCATATAAAATATCTCAGGCTCATATTGTCTGCAATGAAATAGAAGTCAAAGTCAGTGTAAGAATTACTGTGGTTCTTTTGTAAATATGTATTTCCAACTTGATTTCTGATTTGATGATGTACACTAAGCAAAGTCTGATGTACGGTTTGGCGCTATTGTGACAGAGACACATGTATGCTAATGAGCGGACATATTTTGGTGTAAAATATAAAAAGGAAAAAGTAAAGTCAGCTTTTCTATCATTTTCATATCAAAGTAAGTCCAGAAGTGGTGCAGCCTGAGGCCTGGCTGGCTGCGGGCAACACATCAAACTGTTATTATTATGGTGCTGAAGCGCATGCTGATTCTACACTTTGTCATAATTAGCTTCTCTGGATACCTGAGCATTTCTTCTCTGATGTTCTTCAAGCTGGATGTTGTCGCCCATTAACAGCGGTGCAGAGTTTTTAAGCTGCAGTGTCACGGATTAAAATTTAAACCTGACCTTTTTTTGTAGTAGCAGTTTATGGTTAAAGTGCCATTACACCCTAACGTATTAAATGCTTGAACAGAACCTGCCGGATTTAAAGAGTGGGTATGTGTAGTGAACAAGACAATCTAGTTCTTTAAAAGCAAAAGCTCATTTTGTCCTTGCATAAAGTGCAGGGACCTGCAGTCGGAGCCTAAAGCAGAGGGAGACGCGGGCTGCCTGCAGGCCAGCACGCCCATCCTGTCTCTGCCTTTCCTGCTCCACAGCCACGCTCACAGCTATGTTCACAATGATGAGGGATGGCACTTCCCTCCATTTGGCCAGGAGCTCATTACTGCACCTTTCTTGTTTTCAGGCATGCTTCCCCAAAAGTTCAAACATTTCAGGAGGCCATATCTGAAACGGCTGCCCCCACATCTGGAAGCGATGCAGCGTGTGCTGTAATATTTTAAGGCACTTCGTTACAAGAAGTGAATGGGGAGCTGCGGTTTCCAGGCCGACCGCAACTTTCCTACGCGAGAATCCTGGCTGATGTCCTCCAGACTAATTACACTTTTCTGCTGTTTTGCTTTCAGCAGCTCAGAGGACGTTTCTGAATGTGCCGCAGCTCGAGTTTCACTGCACCGAAGCCAACAGCCCTGTCACTGTGCGATCTGGCATTTTGTAAATATTTGAAATTAAAACTCAAGTTATGGTGGGAGTGTGCAGACAGCGGGACACGCTCCCTGTTAAAATAACAGTCTGTTCTTCTGAAAAGGTGAAGTTTCACAGCTCAGACCAGAACCCGGCTGCCGCAGGATCAATCCTCAAACTTCACCTCTGACTGCTTCTGTTGGAGCTTCGAGAGTCGCCAACAGCAAAATGTGGGTGGAGACTTCAGAAGTGTGCAGTGTAAATCTAGTGTTTTTGGAGTGTGGCTGTTTCGGTGGAGTGTGCCACTCACATAGCTGGCAGGGGTGAGCGTCCCGGGCTGCTGTCACTGCCATTGCTGTTTCCATGGTCCATCGCTCCATTCATCTCCTCACGGATGGCGTTGGCCAGGGAGTGGAGGGTGGGACTTCCAATGGAAGCAGTAGTGTATAGAGGTATGTTGTTTTCTGTCATTGAAGCCTGAAGAGAAAAGCATGAAAATGGAAGCGAGCTGTCAGCACTTTCTCAGACGCCCATCAAACATTTCACAGAGGTACATCCCTAAAAAAACAGAGCGCCTGTTCATATCACACAGAGAGAGGTCTATAACGGGGTGGAAGAGAGTGTACAGCTGCTACAGATAAAGCTGTCATCATTTTATTTTTGCCATGTGTACCTGGAAGGCAGCAGAAAGCGTCGGACCGTAGCCCAAACCGGTCTGAATGTTCTTCACTAAGGCTGGACTTCTGCAAAGAGAAGGATTTAATTACAATCACACACTTAGGGCTCTGCAGCCTGCAGGATCACATGTCATTAAGGAAAGAAAATCAATGCACACGGTGTGAGAACGTGATGCATTTACTGGAGCTGTAATGTGGATATGAAGGCTACAGTTGTCAGATGTTGTGAACACTGAACAGGTAGAACAGGCCGATGGAGGCAGAGCCTGTGAAAGCATGATGGATGAGGGGCTGAACACAAAAGCATGTTGGGAACACGGGGGGGGGGGGCATGCAGGTGGGCCTCTGGAGTTGATTCTTACTGTACAAGCAGCTCGTCAAAGTTCTCGTCAGTGGCGTATTTCCGAGAGCGGCCTCGCTGTATGTGGCGGCCGCGCTTAAACTCCTCCTCATCAACAGTCCAAAAGGACCCAAACTCATCCTCTACTCTGACAAAGCACTTATGCAGGGAAAGGTTGGTGCGAATGGCACCCTGGGAAAGCAAGGCAGCAGGGACAGCAGGATGCAGGTGCAAGTGATGGACAGAACAGAGGACACAGACACACACACACACAAACACACACACAAACACGGGGACAGGGTGAAGATCAACATAACAATAAGCGTCAGCCACTGTGGGTTACGGAGCATCACCAAAAAGACTTCTGGAAGCACGAGGCAAGCAGGACTTTGGACACTGTGGCACACAGACAATGAGATGGAGCAGCAGCAGCCTCGTCCCCTCAGCCAGCAGCGAGACAGACACTCCACCTACCCGCTGATCTTTTGAGGCCGTCTCTTTTGGAACTCTATTTCGTCGACTGTCCACACAGCCCCTTTTACATTTTCTACTCGCACAAAACACTTGTGAAGACTAAGATTATGCCGGACTGCATTCTGCAGTTGGTGTAAAGACAGAGAGACAAAAAAAAGGTTTCTATCAGCACAAATAAACGTGTGGATGTTAAAAGTTCATTTTGAAGGGAAAATGTTTTCATAGCCACCACGGGCAGATCAGGGCCACATCCCAAAGTTTGCTACATTAGTGAATAAATATTTCCTGGTTTCCATGGCATTATTCTCATTCCAATGAGTGCATTTCCTGGTCAGTCAAAAAAACTAACATTTTCACTAAGTTTCAGACCCTTAAAGCCAGATTTCAATCCAAATCAACTGAAAATCCACTCCAATACACCATCCTGCTGTTACTGTGGGCATTACCCAGAGAGGGCACCACCGTCAGTGGGCGTCACCCAGAGATGGCGTCACCGTCAGTGAGAGTCACCCAAAGAGGGTATCACTGTTAGAGGGCGTCACCGTCAGTGGGTGTCAACCCAGAGAGGGCATCACCATCATTGAGAGTCACCCAGAGAGTGCGTCACCCAGAGATGGTGTCACCCTCAGTGGGTGTCACCCAAAGAAGGCATTACCGTCAGTGGGTGTCACCCAGAGAGGGCGTCACCATTAGTGGGCGTCACCCAGAGATGGCGTCACCCAAAGAGGGTATCACCATCAGTGGGTGTCACCCAGAGATGGCATCACCGTCATTGAGAGTCACCCAAAGAGGGCATTACCATCAGTGAGTGTCACCCAGAGAGTGCGTCACCCTCAGTGGGCGTCACCCAGAGATGGTGTCACCCTCAGTGGGTGTCACCCAAAGAGGGCATTACCATCAGTGAGTGTCACCCAGAGAGGGCGTCACCATTAGTGGGCGTCACCGTCAGTGGGTGTCAACCCAGAGAGGGTGTCACCATCACTGAGAGTCAACCAGAGAGTGCGTCACCCTCAGTGGACGTCACCCAAAGAGGGACGTCACTGTCAGTGTGTGTCTGCCAGAGATTTTTTCGGGTACTGGGTGTGACCATCACTGAATTCCCTCTAAACCAACATGTTGCCACTGCTATAAAGATATGAAGAACAGCCGTGTTACCTTCCACGTAGCTGCGTTGCGTCTAAAATATGCAAACATTCGTGTGAACCAGTTGTAGATTTCGTTTAGTGTTAGCTGCTTTTCTGGAGACTCGAGGATCGCCTGGATGAGGAACAGTGACAGAAACAAACATTTAGAATTTTGTTCTTGTCACAATGTAATCAATAATTCAGGAGAGGCATCCAGCTTTGTGCTTACTGAAGAAAAACACGGACATGTAAAGTGTCCACCTTCCTCTTCCACACTTTTCATTTCAATCGACAGATTTGAATATATTTTCCTTTGTGGGTGTAAATGAAGAGCAAACCAAAACATTTCTCAGGCAGATTACAGGGCAGCAATTATGGCCGGCTCAGATTAATTCCTGAGATCCCAGATTACTGCGGCTGAGAGATAATTGACTGGTCATCTTAAAACAGGTTCATCCCTACTGTTGTGTGAAATGAATTTCATAATAATCGCAGCCACTGAAATGCTTAATCAAAACCATTTGTCGTATGTGGCTGTTTTCTCAATCCAAAAAGCAGTATTGCACTCATTTGAAGATGGTTAATCGTCTCTTCTGTCTAAATTGCATTTGAAATTTAACAAGAAATGAGATGAGGAAAAGGAGTAAAGTAGCCCGTGTCCTTCTAAACAGCAGCATGTGCCACGCAGCAGCAACTAGGGATGGGTACTGATAAGATTTTATCGATATAGATGCCATTATCTATTCCGCCTATCGATCCAATTCCCTTATCGATACCTCTTGTGAATTTTCTGTGTACTGAAAGTAGGCTTTACAGGTTTTCTGTGTCAACATTTTAAATTGGTCACTGGATCCTTGATCTCTGGACGTAAATAAATAAAAATAAAATCTGTAGTTTTTGTCAAAAGCATTTCCTTTCAGATATTTTGGCATGAATGTCTCGCCATACCTCTGAGCTGAGCTCAGCCGGCTGCTCGCACATCAGCTCAGGACGTCTCGTTTTGGAAGGAAAAAAACATTTTGATCAATTGCAGTTTGTTTGTATTACAACATTTGGAAAGAGGTGTCATTTGACTTAAACGGCGTTTTGCTTTGAAGTTATTAATTCTGACTAATTAATAAGAGAGCCAAGTCAATCTGTGTGAACAGAACGGAAGACGATTCTCGTTTCTTTCTCGTAACTAGACAAGAGTCCCAGTTAGTGACTTTAATCCACACAAAAGTGACTCACAGGGATGAAAGTGGTGAAAAAGAAAAAAAGCTGTAACCCAAAATCCCCCCCCCCACGAAATTATTTGAATTCTAGAAGCTCTGAAATGCAATTTGGGACTATTCCAGACAATAAACTGCAGTGAGTGCAGCATCCATTTTGGTGAGAAAAAAACAGCTTTCCTTATTCAAATTCATTCCAGTAGTATTCTGCTCTTACTAGGATGCAGCAGTTTTCTAGCTTGGCAGATACGAGGTCTATTAGATAAGAAACCGACACTTTTATTTTTTTTTTAACTATATGGATTTGAATGACGTGCGATTACACCAATCATGCTTGAACCCTCGTGCGCATGTGTGAGTTTTTTCACACGTCAGTGACGTCATTTCCCTGTGGGCAGGCCTTGAGTGAGATGTGGTTGAGCCCTCTCGGCTGAATTCCTTTGTTTCACACGCTGCTCGAGACGGCGCGCATTGCTTTATCAAAATTTTTTCTGGACCTGTGAGGAATATCCGAGTGGACACTATTCGAGAAATTAAGCTGGTTTTCGGTGAAAAGTTTAACGGCTGATGAGAGATTATGGGGTGTTTCTGTCGCTGTAAGGACTTCCCATGGAGCGGGACGTCGCGCAGCGCTTCCAGGCGCCATCGTCGGCCGGTTTCGACCTGAAAACATCCTAATTTAAGGCTTAATTCACCCAGGACATCGTGAGAGAACACAGAAGATTCAGAAGAGGCCGGCATGAGGACTTTATGCGGACATTCCACTGTTTAAGGACATTTTTTAATGAAAGACATGCGCGCAAATTCGTCAAGTCGTTTCCGTGACAACTCGGCGAATCTGTGTGCACCGCGACAGGAAAAACACCTTGTTGAAAACCATTTGTAAAATTCAGGCGGCTTTTGATGGCTTTCAACAAGTGAGTAACTGAGAAATTGTTTAACAGCTTGGGCATATTCCAACTTGCCCGTTAAGGTTTCCAACGGAGGTGTTTTTCCTGTCGCGACCCCCCGTGGTCGGGTCCGGCCCGACATGCGACTCTGCCTGCACGTTCTTTCATTACAAAATGTCCGTTAACAATGGAATGCCGACTTCTTCTGAAAGTTCTCTGTTCTCTGACGACTTCCTGGGTCAACAGAGCCTGAAATGTGGAAGTTTTCAACTTGAAACGGCGAGACGCTGCCGCCTCGAAGCGCAGATCGCCGTCTTTTCTAACAGACCTCGTAGTTCTGGAGGAAATCACTGAAGAAATTAACAAATTGAAAATATGGTTTGACCAAAACAAGTTGTCATTAAACGTAAATAAAACAGGGATGAAGTGGAGGTGTAAGCGTCACTCGGTGTTCACAGGAAACACGTATTTCTATATTTATTAATTTATTTTCATTGTTAGTTGGTTTTATCTTTTCTGTTGTGTTTTGTATCATCAGGTTCTTTTTGTCTCTATCTCTAAAATTGTATTGTAGCATTATTAGTTATTATGAGTTATTATTACTATTATTGTTGTTGCTATTATTAATATATGAATAAAAATAAATTTAAAAAAAATTACAATTTGACTCTTTTACAAAAACAAACGCTGAGCCATTAATTATTATACAGAAAACAAATGGACACAAACGTGCTGACAGCTGCAACAGCTTAATGCTAACTTTAACATTGAAAATGCCATAGACATGCTAATGCATTAGCATCGGTCCCATTTTTAAGTTATACATCTATCAACTGTTTCAGAAGAACATAACAGGTTGGTTTAACATAAAAAAGGCAACTATTACTCACAGACATATGCTCTTTAGGGTTTTAGTGGAGAAAAATTAAGATAAAGCGAAATAAAACAATGAATCAACGAAGTACAAGATCAAATCACTGCTTCAATTGGTTCAAGGTTCAAAACAAAGCTGCGCTGCAGATAAGTTGATTACAGACTCACTGCAGGGTCTGTAATCAATGTAGAAAAATGATCATTTTCCTGACAAACACCCCCAAAAACAACGGCCACTCTGAAGGACCAATAAGAGAATCATTAAGGAAAAAGGTTATTGATGTCGGTGGATCAAATAATTTCTTAACGATACCCGAAAGGAACCGGTTCTCAATACCCATCCCTAGCAGTAACGCTCGCAAACATTCTCCTTACCTGTCTTATTAGTGAGGCGTACGTGAATGGCGGCCGAACATCTGCGTTCATGTAAAACTCTTTGTTCTGACTGATATCTGCACAAAGAACAAACAATCAGCTGTCAAAGGTCAGTACTGAAGTAACAGTAAGTATTATTCTGGAACAATAATTCATATTTCATAAAAACGATTTCCGGCATATCGCATCAGTTACGTATGTCAATCAGATGGAGTGCAGTAAAAATGTACAGAATTTGTAAAGTAGTGGAGTAGAAGTATCCAGTAAAAAAGTACAATACAGATCAATGCACTGATTTACTTTCCAGCACTGTGCATGTGTGTGTACGTGTGTTGTGTAGTACCTGGAGAGATGGGCATGTTGTACTTTTCGGAGTAGCGGCGTCTCATGGGGCCCACGCTGTGGAGACTGTTGGCCGTGATGACAGAGTGGGTCTGGGACAGGGGTGTGAGGGGGGTGGTGGGGGTGGTGGGGGTCTGCGGCAGGCTCAGAGGGGGCGAGGCTGCAGGGGCCGACTTGGACAGAGTGACGCTGGACACCAAGTTGAGCTGATGAGAGGAAACCACACAAGTCACTGACTTTACATTTTATCGGGGAGTGAGTGGTGTCACGAGGAAGACAGAGGAGAAGAATCCAGGGGAAAAAAATTATCTCTGTTAAAGTCAGTCTTGTATAAAGTACCTCAAAGTGATAGTTGTGTGCAAGTACAAGTATCTTAGTATCTGATACCTGGCACATGTGAAGTACAGAGAGGCACATAGAGGATTCTTCTTTGCAGATATGTGATAGATTGATACGTGGCTCATTATTCATGGTTTATTATTCGGTGGGACTGAGGCTTAAGTAAAAGTAGTGAGTAAAATTAAAATCCAAAACGAGTGGAGAGTGAAACAGCAACACAAAAAGTAAGTCAGTGTGGTGTCTGGAGAAACAGGAGGGGGCCTCAGCCCCTATAAGAGGCTGGATCTGCCTCTGGCGGAGCAGTTGGTGTTGGTGACGGGATGAGTGAGCAACAGGTGGATGCATAAAGCTGTACACAAAGCTGCTGTTCTTTTTATGAATACGCAGTCCTTTTCCTAGTAGACCCACAAACACTTTTCTGTTAAACACAACAGCCAGGCTGAAAATCAGCCAACAAACAACTTTTTAAGCGTCACCACCACCAACCACTGCAAAGCAACCAAATGCAGCACTGTTTGTGCTCTCTAATCCAAAACGCAGCACCGCTTTTACGCACTGTTTTATGTCAAACACGACACTTGATGCTGCAGGAGTGAACAGCACTGCGCGCCGGTTAAAGAGAGGACTGTGTCTGCTGCACTCTGCCTTAATTTCACCTCTGCAAACAGGCATTGCCCAATAAAATTTCTTTTATATTGTAGTAACGAGTAATGAAGGGGGTTAAGGGAAATGTATTGGAGTAAAAGTATACATTTTAATGAGGAAATCTAGTGGAGTTAAAGTGAAAGTCAGCAGAAATATACACTCAACAAAAATATAAACGTAACACTTTTGTTTTTGCTCCCATTTTGTATGAGATGAACTCAAAGATCTAAAACTTTTTCCACATACACAATATCACCATTTCCCTCAAATATTGTTCACAAACCAGTCTAAATCTGTGATACTGAGCACTTGTCCTTTGCTGAGATAATCCATCCCACCTCACAGGTGCCATACCAAGATGCTGATTAGACACCATGATTAGTGCACAGGTGTGCCTTAGACTGTCCACAATAAAAGGCCATCTGAAAGCTGCAGTTTTATCACACAGCACAATGCCACAGATGTCACAAGATTTGAGGGAGTGTGCAATTGGCATGCTGACAGCAGGAATGTCAACCAGAGCTGTTGCTCGTGTATTGAATGTTAATTTCTCTACCACAAGCCGTCTCCAAAGGCGTTTCAGAGAATTTGGCAGTACATCCAACCAGCCTCACAACCGCAGACCACGTGTAACCACACCAGCCCAGGACCTCCACATCCAACATGTTCACCTCCAAGATCATCTGAGACCAGCCACTCGGACAGCTGCTGAAACAATCGGTGTGCTGCACAAACTGTCAGAAACCGTCTCAGGGAAGCTCATCTGCATGCTTGTCGTCCTCATCGGGGTCTCGACCTGACTCCAGTTCGTCGTCGCAACTTCGCACAGCCATTGAAGAGGAGTGGACCAACATTCCACAGGCCACAATTGACAACCTGATCAACTCTATGCGAAGGAGATGTGTTGCACTGCATGAGGCAAATGGTGGTCACACCAGATACTGACTGGTATCCCCCCCCCAATAAAACAAAACTGCACCTTTCAGAGTGGCCTTTTATTGTGGACAGTCTAAGGCACACCTGTGCACTAATCATGGTGTCTAATCAGCATCTTGATATGGCACACCTGTGAGGTGGGATGGATTATCTCAGCAAAGGAGAAGTGCTTTTGTTGAGTATAAATAATGAAGTAAAGTACGGATACGTCAAAATTCTACTTAAGTACAGTAACAAAGTATTTCTACTTTGTTACATTACACTGATTAAAGGCCCCCTGACACGAGCATGACTTTGATTCACGCACTTGCACGCCCGTCGTCGTGATGATTCCACCCGCTGTGTTCACAGCTGGACGCCGTTCTTTGTTCTATTGGCTGCCACGCGCTCTGCGCTGGACACTGTGTATATAAAGTAATTATTTTGTGTCGGATTAATAATTTTCTCTGCAAATTGGCCGTTGAAAACGGCTGCAATCACTTCCTGAATCACATAGGACCGCTCCAGATTCAGCCGTTCACACGCGAGCCTAACAAACTGCAGAAAGCATTTTGAGCTGTCTAAAAAGGTAATTATTTGTCATGTTTACATTGTCATGGCTTGGTAAGACAGTTGTGTGTTCTTTCCTTCTTGTGTGTAGCTGTTAAATATGTTTATAACAAATTTAACTTGTTATAATCGTTCAGACGAGCTGCGGTCTGATGCAATCCATTGATGTCACCACTCGCTCTGTTCCCTTCTTTACTCCACTTTACGAGCTGCACATTAGATCACGCTACATAGCATGACATTTATTCGTGAAAGATTTTTTTTTTTTACATTTCAAGTGCGTGAATCAGTCATGCTCGTGTCAGGGGGCCTTAACACATTCTGAAGTGTCAAGGTTTTTTGCTTTTGTAATTTTTAAGTCTAATTTAATCACGTCTTGATATTTACATGGAATAATAATGATAATTGGCCCTGAACTGGCCAAAGAGACCAACAGTAGCCCCTGTTATCAATATGACCAGAGACACTTGAGATATGAAAGTGTGGCAGCAACACTGACATTTGTATGTTACATTTCAAATAAGTCTACATTACACCACGAGCTTGAGAAAATAAAGAGCTCAAAAGGAATGATGTAGCCCGGTGCCATACCCGGGTCTCACAATTGCCATCACTATAGCGACGCAGAAGGTATCCTTCAGGTGTCGCTATGTGATTGGGCGGGAAATGAGTTTTCCACATCAGTAAAAATAATTCTTAATTTTGTACATGTGACCACAGTTATCCTTAACTTTTACCTTAATCCAAATTAGTGTCATTATCTTTTGTGCTTTGGTGTCAGAATTTGACTCCTGAAAGAGCACAGATAACATCATACAGATTTATAAGTTTGTTCATTTTTAAACCCACTGGTTAACACATGAGATAAAAGGAAAAAAAGATCTTGTAAAAGACCACTGCTGTTGAATGATTATTTCACACAAGCACAGCTGCACATGCAGGGCTATCCTCTGTGTCTACAAGTGAACACAACAGAGTTTTGACCCAATTTATGCGAAAGTTAGTACAATGGCTACGGGTCATCCAAAGACAAAGTGATTTGATTTGATTTGAAATCAGTTAAAAATCAAAGACACAGGACAAGGTCAAAATCTGGGCCCAGTGTTTATAATTAGTTATTTAGATATAGATATGTAGCGTTATTTTTGAGGACTTGGTCAACGATAAACCTATTTACTATTAAATAACTAATATAATGTCATATGTACTTTTTTGTTTTTCACATGACCTGTGACCTCTAAAGTTCAAAGTCATAACTCTTCAAACTGTTTGGAGCCAATGTGGATTAAACACGGTGGAAGGATTCTGGGTACATGAGGATAAAGTGGTTCAGCTGTGGACAGAAATGATGCAGCATCAAGGCCACACAGAAACACAGAAAGTCCCTTCGGCTGCTCCCTTGTTTTCACCCGGGTCGCCACAGCAGATCCAAGTTGGATCTGCATGTTGATTTGGCACAAGTTTTACACCAGATGCCCTTCCTGACTCAACTCCACATTATATAGAGAAAAGTGGCAGGGGTGGGGTTTGAACAAGGAACCTTCCGCACTGAAACCAAGTGCACTAACCACTTGGACACCACCCCCGCCATATATTACGCTGTCACTGAGTAACTTATATTAACTAGCCTGACTCTGTCACTCGTGAAGTGAGGCTGCTGAACTCTTTGAGTGCTCCTTCCTGTTACTTTTTGGTGCTTCATGCCGTTTTGCTCGGGTGTCATTAATCGCTCTCTTTCAGAATGATAATTTATGTATGATATGGGCACTGTTTACTTGTGATTCAGGCCAACTTTGGAGCGGTGCAGACTTGTACCAGGGAGCTCTGCTCTGCACCTCTGCGACTCTTCACGCCGTTTGTCACCGCTATGTCAGACCATTTTTCTTCTTCCTCTTTCGGCTCCTTTGTTTAATCTTTTGTCCCGTTTGAAGAACCCGTCCCCACCTCCTCCTCCTTCCACTGCGCCTCTGCATGATGGTAGCCAGTGAAAGCTGAGCACACAGAGAAGATGGGCGGCACGAACAAGTCTGAAAAACGACAGGGTGATTTTCACCGACCACTGAGCAGCCCTTCTAATAAGGCAGCCACAGGAAGAAGCCAATCTGGGCTAATTACAAACTGAAATTGTATTGTGAGGACTGCAATTAGGAACTGCTTATGGAGGTGATCTGATGATTAACTACTGTATCTGACTGACCTCCATCAGCAGGACCATGACGCCTCGGAAAAGACAGACAGCCTTGAGTAGCGAATATTTGGCTTTTCCACTCAGGGTGGCGTGTGTGGATGAGCTGGGTGGGAAGAGGAGGGATTTAAATAATAATGACTACAAGGTAAACTAATTATGGCGAGTGCTCCAAAGGTATAGCGTGGCTCCCAGCAGCTGTGGCAGCTACGAGCCAAGTGCCAACTCCCGACTGGAGCAGCAGTCAAGTGGAAATTTCTAGCCTGACCCCCTGCTCAGGCTATTAATTGGCAGGAAATCTAATGACACATATACATATTTCCACAAAATTGATCTAATTGCTAATTTGCCAAAGGAGGCCACTTTCCAAATTAAACATGACTCCAGACAGTGAGAATGAGAAAGAAGAAAAACAGTATCAGTGAAATGGAGAACACATCACAGATCAGACTGTTCTGCGGATAAGAGTCAACGCTGTTCAGACAGACAGCTGAAAGTGAACAGACTGTTGAGCCACAAAGTCATTATTAGGAACACCCGTGATCGCCAACAGCCACGTGCACATGCACACGCACACATACAACATCTTCCATGATTAGTGGGAGATGTTTTGTTTTTACTCTGCCCTGACCTGGCACCACGAGGGGGCGTTTGGGGGCGACGCCCCCTCACGTCATCAACCCCGCCCCCTCGAATGTGAGAGTTATCAAAAAATAAAAAGAAAAAAGAAAGAAAAAGAATACTGGAAAATATAGCAAAATATTAGTTATTCAATAATATCACGTATTTAACAAATAAACCAAATTAATTAATTAAAGTAATTAATTTTAAAACAAACGAATATGGCGTGTGTCTGTGTTCAAGCGATTTGATAGGTTGAGGGTTGCGCTTGTCAGTGCGGCAGAGGGCAAGGATCCTGAGTCCAGCAATTATGGCAAGGTGGACGAACTAAAGCATGCTTGATTTATTCAAGCAGTGTCAGAGCTGGAGTTCCTGGGATTCATCAAGTCCACCAAGCAAAAGGCAGATCATGCAGCACGACTCACTTGGGAGGGTGTTAATGCTGCGTTTACACATGACGACAAGTCACGAATGCCACAAAGTACACATTCTTGGCCGCTGATCAGGTTTAAGGATATGATTCCTTCTTTATGTTCTCTAATGCCATATACCAACACAGTGCAGAGTAGCTACCTAAACTCTGTAAGGGAGATAGAGTATCTCGTCAATAGTTTTACATCCTCATTGAAGACAACTTTGGATGCTGTAGCTCCTCTGAAAAAGAGAGCTTTAAATCAGAAGTGTCTGACTCCGTGGTATAACTCACAAACTCGTAGCTTAAAGCAGATAACCCGTAAGTTGGAGAGGAAATGGCGTCTCACTAATTTAGAAGATCTTCACTTAGCCTGGAAAAAGAGTCTGTTGCTCTATAAAAAAGCCCTTCGTAAAGCTAGGACATCTTTCTACTCATCACTAATTGAAGAAAATAAGAACAACCCCAGGTTTCTTTTCAGCACTGTAGCCAGGCTGACAAAGAGTCAGAGCTCTATTGAGCTGAGTATTCCATTAACTTTAACTAGTAATGACTTCATGACTTTCTTTGCTAACAAAATTTTAACTATTAGAGAAAAAATTACTCATAACCATCCCAAAGACGTATCGTTATCTTTGGCTGCTTTCAGTGATGCCGGTATTTGGTTAGACTCTTTCTCTCCGATTGTTCTGTCTGAGTTATTCTCATTAGTTACTTCATCCAAACCATCAACATGTTTATTAGACCCCATTCCTACCAGGCTGCTCAAGGAAGCCCTACCATTATTTAATGCTTCGATCTTAAATATGATCAATCTATCTTTGTTAGTTGGCTATGTACCACAGGCTTTTAAGGTGGCAGTAATTAAACCATTACTTAAAAAGCCATCACTTGACCCAGCTATCTTAGCTAATTATAGGCCAATCTCCAACCTTCCTTTTCTCTCAAAAATTCTTGAAAGGGTAGTTGTAAAACAGCTAACTGATCATCTGCAGAGGAATGGTCTATTTGAAGAGTTTCAGTCAGGTTTTAGAATTCATCATAGTACAGAAACAGCATTAGTGAAGGTTACAAATGATCTTCTTATGGCCTCGGACAGTGGACTCATCTCTGTGCTTGTTCTGTTAGATCTCAGTGCTGCTTTTGATACTGTTGACCATAAAATTTTATTACAGAGATTAGAGCATGCCATAGGTATTAAAGGCACTGCGCTGCGGTGGTTTGAATCATATTTGTCTAATAGATTACAATTTGTTCATGTAAATGGGGAATCTTCTTCACAGACTAAAGTTAATTATGGAGTTCCACAAGGTTCTGTGCTAGGACCAATTTTATTCACTTTATACATGCTTCCCTTAGGCAGTATTATTAGACGGTATTGCTTAAATTTTCATTGTTACGCAGATGATACCCAGCTTTATCTATCCATGAAGCCAGAGGACACACACCAATTAGCTAAACTGCAGGATTGTCTTACAGACATAAAGACATGGATGACCTCTAATTTCCTGCTTTTAAACTCAGATAAAACTGAAGTTATTGTACTTGGCCCCACAAATCTTAGAAACATGGTGTCTAACCAGATCCTTACTCTGGATGGCATTACCCTGACCTCTAGTAATACTGTGAGAAATCTTGGAGTCATTTTTGATCAGGATATGTCATTCAAAGTGCATATTAAACAAATATGTAGGACTGCTTTTTTGCATTTACGCAATATCTCTAAAATCAGAAAGGTCTTGTCTCAGAGTGATGCTGAAAAACTAATTCATGCATTTATTTCCTCTAGGCTGGACTATTGTAATTCATTATTATCAGGTTGTCCTAAAAGTTCCCTAAAAAGCCTTCAGTTAATTCAAAATGCTGCAGCTAGAGTACTGACGGGGACTAGAAGGAGAGAGCATATCTCACCCATATTGGCCTCTCTTCATTGGCTTCCTGTTAATTCTAGAATAGAATTTAAAATTCTTCTTCTTACTTATAAGGTTTTGAATAATCAGGTCCCATCTTATCTTAGGGACCTCGTAGTACCATATTACCCCAATAGAGCGCTTCGCTCTCAGACTGCAGGCTTACTTGTAGTTCCTAGGGTTTGTAAGAGTAGAATGGGAGGCAGAGCCTTCAGCTTTCAGGCTCCTCTCCTGTGGAACCAGCTCCCAATTCAGATCAGGGAGACAGACACCCTCTCTACTTTTAAGATTAGGCTTAAAACTTTCCTTTTTGCTAAAGCTTATAGTTAGGGCTGGATCAGGTGACCCTGAACCATCCCTTAGTTATGCTGCTATAGACGTAGACTGCTGGGGGGTTCCCATGATGCACTGTTTCTTTTTCTTTTTGCTCTGTATGCACCACTCTGCATTTAATCATTAGTGATCGATCTCTGCTCCCCTCCACAGCATGTCTTTTTCCTGGTTCTCTCCCTCAGCCCCAACCAGTCCCAGCAGAAGACTGCCCCTCCCTGAGCCTGGTTCTGCTGGAGGTTTCTTCCTGTTAAAAGGGAGTTTTTCCTTCCCACTGTAGCCAAGTGCTTGCTCACAGGGGGTCGTTTTGACCGTTGGGGTTTTACATAATTATTGTATGGCCTTGCCTTACAATATAAAGCGCCTTGGGGCAACTGTTTGTTGTGATTTGGCGCTATATAAAAAAAATTGATTGATTGATTGATTGATCACGAATGTGATGATTCGGGGCAGAGGTGTCAGGTGTCCTCAGGAACTGCTGCAACCTGTTACCACACGTTATGAATAATGGCACGTGTTACTGGAGAATTATCAGGAACCATTACGCACGGTCAAGAATAGTGTTCCGTGTTGCTGCGCGCTATTGCGCCTAACAGCGCATCGTTAAGTTCTGTCATGTTGTGAACGAGGTGAATTGTCTCCACACACACACCCATATTCATGCAACCGAATTCAGATTGCTTCAGTTTTTCAGAAGAACTTTGTGACTGCTTGCGTAGCTGGGCTCTGTGCCATGGAGTGGCGCACATGCCCAATTGCGCTGTGTTTGCGCTTGTGATGGAGGGCTGTATGTAGGGTTAATCTACTGTCTCGTGTCTTTCTCAGATCAGTTGTTGGTTTGGTTTTGTGGAATGCAGGAGATCACTTGACTATACGTTCAAATAATAATTAAAAAAAATACTGTCATTCAAATTCAAATTAATTTATATAGCACATTTAAAACACAGCTGCAGCTGACCAAAGTGCTTCACAATAATAGCAATACACAAGTGTAAAATATTAAAGGAAATAAATACAAATAAATAAATAAATAATCTAAAAATACAGAGCAAAATAGCAGAGCAAAGCATACACCACTTAGCCAGTGTTGAAAGCCAGGGAGAAGAGATGAGTTTTCAGTCTGGACTTAAACTGTCCCACAGACTCTGAGGACCTGATAGTCAGCGGAAGATCGTTCCAGAGTCGTGGCGCTGCGACAGAAAAGGCTCTATCACCTCTGGATTTAAGCCTGGCTTTAGGAACAGCCAGGAGAAGCTGGTCAGCTGACCTCAGAGCCCTACGTGGAGTGTACGGCTGCAAGAGCTCACTCATACATCGGGCCTATACAGTGCAGACACTTAAAACAATCAGCAAAACTTTATATTTAACACGAAAGCTGGCAGGGAGCCAGTGTAAGGTGCAGAGCACAGGGGTGATGTGCTCATGCTTCTTTGTTTTAGTCAAAAGGCGGGCCGCAGCATTCTGTACACTCTGCAGGCGCTGTAGGGAGCGCTGGTCCAGCCCAACATAGAGAGCATTACAATAATCCAGACATGATTATAAATGCATGGATGGCTCTTTCAAAATCAACTTGAGTAAAATAAGATTTAATCTTGGAGAGAGTCCTCAGCTGAAAAAAGGTGGCCCTGATGACAGAGCTGATGTGCTTATCAAATCTGAACAATGGGTCAACTATCACCCCTAGATTTTTTACAAAAGGGCGGCAAAAAGTGGACAGAGGACCAATAACACTGTCTTGTCCTTGTAGAGGGTTACTTTACCCGAACACTAAAATCTCAGTTTTATTTTTATTAAGATTCAGAAAATTAGCTGTCATCCAGACTTGTACATCATTTAGACAGTCCTGTAGTATTTTTACAGCAGCCTGGGTATCACACGAAATCACAGGAAGGTAAATCTGAATGTCGTCTGCAAAACAATGAAAACAGACTTTGTGCTTTGTCATCACTCTTTACTCTTAGTCAGTCTCTTACAACGGTGTAGCCTAAATACACGAGCTTTCCAGGAGCGCACCCAATTCATTACGCATGCTCAGAGGCACGTCCCCTCCAGTGCGCACTTTTTTTGGGGGGGGGGGGGGGGGGCTGCCCCCTGTGATAAACTCATCGCCCCCTTAATATTTTTATTCTGGTGCCGGGCCTGACTCTGCCCTAGTGTTTTGACTCTGTCCTATGGGTTGCAGTGGACTTTACACTGAGCGTCCTCTGGTGGCCATTTTTGGCCGATGAAAACATCACCGAGGTCAATGCAAATACATGTACTTTGGTCACTTTTCAAAAGGGTCAGGCTCATCAATAAAGTCAATTTAATGTACAATGGTTCATTTCAGGTCAGCTTGGTGTATAAATCATATGGTTCCAGGCAGTGAGAAGCAAGTCAGAGACAAAACAAAACCAGCTGATTTCAATAGATAATCAATACAGCCCAAGCTTGTTTTCATCGGGCGGCCAGTCGCAGAGGTACAAATTCTCGTCTTCGGATTGGCCACTTCACAGGAAGTGACTGTATCCACGGTAACCCATTGTTTGTACTCTGCCATATTGTTTTGACTCTGTCGTATTGTTTTCACTCTGTCATGGTTTTACTCTGCCATATTATTTTGACTCTGTCCTATTTTTTTTTACTCTGCATACTGTTTAACTCTGTACTTTTGTTTTGACTCTGTCATATTGTTGTTACTCTGCCCTATTGTTTTCACTCTGTCCCATTGTTTTGACTCTGCCATACTGTTTTGATTCTGTCCTACTGTTTTTATTCTGCTGTATTATTTTGACTCTGTACTTTGTTTTTACTCTGAGTATTGTTTTTACTCTGCATATTGTTTTGACTCAAGCCTATTGTTTTTACTCTGCCCTATTGTTTTGACTGTAGTGTATTGTTTTTACTCTGCCCTATTATTTTGACTGTAGTGTACTGTTTTTACTCTGCCATATTGTTTTGACTCTGTGCTATTGTTTTTACTCTGTCATAATGTTTTGACTCTAGCCTATTGTTTTTACTCTGCAGTATTGTTTTGACTCTAACCTATTGTTTTTATTCTGTGCTATTGTTTTTACTCGGTCATAGTGCTGTTACTCTGCCCTATTGTTTTCACTCTGTCCCATTGTTTTGACTCTGCCGTATTGTTTTGATTCTGTCCTACTGTTTTACTCTGCTGTATTGTTTTTACTCTGCCCTACTGGTTTTAATCTGTCCTATTGTTTTGACCCTGCTGTATTGTTTTTACTCTGCCCTACTGGTTTTAATCTGTCCTATTGTTTTGACCCTGCTGTACTGTTTTTACTCTGCCCTACTGGTTTTAATCTGTCCTATTGTTTTGACCCTGCTGTATTGTTTTTACTCTGCCCTACTGGTTTTAATCTGTCCTATTGTTTTGACCCTGCTGTACTGTTTTTACTCTGCCCTACTGGTTTTAATCTGTCCTATTGTTTTGACCCTGCTGTATTGTTTTTACTCTGCCCTACTGGCTTTAATCTGTCCTATTGTTTTGACCCTGCTGTATTGTTTTTACTCTGCCCTACTGGCTTTAATCTGTCCTATTGTTTTGACCCTGCCCTGTTGTTTTTACTCTGCCAAACTGGTTTTAATCTGTTCTATTGTTTTGGTCCTGCCATATTGTTTTGACTCTGCCCTATTTTTTTTACTCTGCCATACTGGTTTTAATTTGTCCTATTGTTTTGACCCTGCCGTACTGTTTTTACTCTGCCATATTGTTTTGACTCTAGCCTATTGTTTTTACTCTGCCCTGCTGTTTTTACTCTGTCCTACTGTTTTTACCCTGTCCTATTATTTTTACTATGTCCTGTTGTTTTTACTCTGCCATATTGTTTTTACTCTGCCCTGCTGTTTTTACTCTGCATATTGTTTTGACTCTGTCCTAATGTTTTTACTCTGCCCTATTGTTTTGACTCAAGCCTATTGTTTTTACTCTGCCGTATTGTTTTGACTCTGTCCTAATGTTTTTACTCTGTCCTATTGTTTTTACTCTGCCCTATTGTTTTGACTGTAGTGTATTGTTTTTACTCTGCCATATTGTTTTGACTCTAGCCTATTGTTTTTACTCTGTCGTAATGTTTTGACTCTAGCCTATTGTTTTTACTCTGTCGTAATGTTTTGACTCTAGCCTATTGTTTTTATTCTGCCCTATTGTTTTAACTCTAGCCTATTGTTTTCACTCTAACCTATTGTTTTTACTCTGTGCTATTGTTTTCACTCGGTCATAGTGCTGTTACTCTGCCCTATTGTTTTCACTCTGTCCCATTGTTTTGACTCTGCCGTATTGTTTTGATTCTGTCCTACTGTTTTACTCTGCCGTATTGTTTGGACTCTGTACTTTCTTTGTACTCTATTGTTTTTACTCTGCATATTGTTTTGACTCTCGCCTATTGTTTTAACACTGCCCTATTGTTTTGACCCTGCTGTATTGTTTTTACTCTGCCCTACTGGTTTTAATCTGACCTATTGTTTTGACCCTGCTGTATTGTTTTTACTCTGCCTTACTGGTTTTAATCTGTCCTATTGTTTTGACCCTGCCCTGTTTTCTTACTCTGCCATACTGGTTTTAATCTGTCCTATTGTTTTGATCCTGCCATATTGTTTTTACTCTGCCCTATTTTTTTACTCTACCATACTGGTTTTAATCTGTCCTATTGTTTTGACCCTGCCGTAATGTTTATACTCTGCCCTACTGTTTGACTCTGCCCAAGTGTTTTTACTCTGCCCTGTTGTTTTTACTCTGTCACATTGTTTTTACTCTGCCCAGCTGTTTTTACTCTGTCACACTGTTCTTACTCTGCCATATTATTTTGACTCTGTCCTATTGTTTTTACTCTGCGTATTAACTTTATACTTTTGTTTTTACTCTGAGTATTGTTTTGCTCTGTCCTAATGTTTTTACTCTGCCATATTGTTTTTACTCTTCATAATGTTTTTACTCTGCCGTATTGTTTTGACTCTTGCCTATTGTTTTTACTCTGCCGTATTGTTTTGACTCTTGCCTATTGTTTTTACTCTGCCCTATTGTTTTGACTCTTGCCTATTGTTTTTACTCTGCCGTATTGTTTTGATTCTGTCCTACTGTTTTACTCTGCCGTATTGTTTGGACTCTGTACTTTCTTTGTACTCTATTGTTTTTACTCTGCATATTGTTTTGACTCTCGCCTATTGTTTTAACACTGCCCTATTGTTTTGACCCTGCTGTATTGTTTTTACTCTGCCCTACTGGTTTTAATCTGACCTATTGTTTTGACCCTGCTGTATTGTTTTTACTCTGCCTTACTGGTTTTAATCTGTCCTATTGTTTTGACCCTGCCCTGTTTTCTTACTCTGCCATACTGGTTTTAATCTGTCCTATTGTTTTGATCCTGCCATATTGTTTTTACTCTGCCCTATTTTTTTACTCTACCATACTGGTTTTAATCTGTCCTATTGTTTTGACCCTGCCGTAATGTTTATACTCTGCCCTACTGTTTGACTCTGCCCAAGTGTTTTTACTCTGCCCTGTTGTTTTTACTCTGTCACATTGTTTTTACTCTGCCCAGCTGTTTTTACTCTGTCACACTGTTCTTACTCTGCCATATTATTTTGACTCTGTCCTATTGTTTTTACTCTGCGTATTAACTTTATACTTTTGTTTTTACTCTGAGTATTGTTTTGCTCTGTCCTAATGTTTTTACTCTGCCATATTGTTTTTACTCTTCATAATGTTTTTACTCTGCCGTATTGTTTTGACTCTTGCCTATTGTTTTTACTCTGCCGTATTGTTTTGACTCTTGCCTATTGTTTTTACTCTGCCCTATTGTTTTGACTCTTGCCTATTGTTTTTACTCTGCCGTATTGTTTTGACTCTTGCCTATTGTTTTTACTCTGCCCTATTGTTTTGACTCTTGCCTATTGTTTTTACTCTGCCGTATTGTTTTGACTCTTGCCTATTGTTTTTACTCTGCCCTATTGTTTTGACTCTTGCCTATTGTTTTTAATCTGCCCTATTGTTTTGACTATGTCCTAATGTTTTTACTCTGCCCTATTGTTTTGACTCAAGCCTATTGTTTTGACTCTGCCCTATTATTTTGACTGTATTGTTTTTACTCTGCCATATTGTTTTGACTCTAGCCTATTGTTTTTACTCTGCAGTATTGTTTTGACTCTAACCTATTGTTTTTACTCTGTGCTATTGTTTTTACTCGGTCATAGTGCTGTTACTCTGCCCTATTGTTTTCACTCTGTCCCATTGTTTTGACTCTGCCGTATTGTTTTGATTCTGTCCTACTGTTTTACTCTGCCGTATTGTTTGGACTCTGTACTTTGTTTTTACTCTGTGTATTGTTCTGACTCTCGCCTATTGTTTTAACACTGCCCTATTGTTTTGACCCTGCTGTATTGTTTTTACTCTGTTCTACTGGTTTTAATCTGCCCTATTGTTTTGACCCTGCAGTATTGTTTTTACTCTGCCCTACTGGTTTGAATCTGTCCTATTGTTTTGACCCTGCCCTGTTGTTTTTACTCTGCCAAACTGGTTTTAATCTGTCCTATTGTTTTGATCCTGCCATATTGTTTTTACTCTGCCCTATTTTTTTTTTACTCTGCCATACTGGTTTTAATCTGTCCTATTGTTTTGACCCTGCCATATTGTTTTTATTCTGCAGTATTGTTTTGACTCTAACCTATTGTTTTTACTCTGTGCTATTGTTTTTACTCGGTCATAGTGCTGTTACTCTGCCCTATTGTTTTCACTCTGTCCCATTGTTTTGACTCTGCCGTATTGTTTTGATTCTGTCCTACTGTTTTTCTCTGCCGTATTGTTTGGACTCTGTACTTTGTTTTTACTCTATTGTTTTTACTCTGCGTATTGTTCTGACTCTCGCCTATTGTTTTAACACTGCCCTATTGTTTTGACCCTGCTGTATTGTTTTTACTCTGCCCTACTGGTTTTAATCTGCCCTATTGTTTTGACCCTGCTGTATTGTTTTTACTCTGCCCTACTGGTTTGAATCTGTCCTATTGTTTTGACCCTGCCCTGTTGTTTTTACTCTGCCAAACTGGTTTTAATCTGTCCTATTTTTTTGATCCTGCCATATTGTTTTTACTCTGCCCTATTTTTTTTACTCTGCCATACTGGTTTTAATCTGTCCTATTGTTTTGACCCTGCCGTATTGTTTTTACTCTGCCATATTGTTTTGGCTCTAGCCTATTGTTTTTACTCTGCGCTGCTGTTTTTATTCTGCCCTGCTGTTTTCACTCTGTCCCATTGTTTTGACTCTGCCATATTGTTTTGATTCTGTCCTACTGTTTTTACTCTGCTGTTTTTACTCTGTCCTATTGTTTTTACTCTGCCCTATTGTTTTGACTGTAGTGTATTGTTTTTACTCTGCCATATTGTTTTGACTCTAGCCTATTGTTTTTACTCTGTCGTAATGTTTTGACTCTAGCCTACTGTTTTTACTCTGCAGTATTGTTTTGACTCTAACCTATTGTTTTTACTCTGTGCTATTGTTTTTACTCGGTCATAATGTTTTGACAATAGCCTATTGTTTTTACTCTGCAGTATTGTTTTGACTCTAACCTATTGTTTTTACTCTGTGCTATTGTTTTTACTCGGTCATAGTGCTGTTACTCTGCCCTATTGTTTTCACTCTGTCCCATTGTTTTGACTCTGCCGTATTGTTTTGATTCTGTCTTACTGTTTTACTCTGCCGTATTGTTTGGACTCTGCACTTTGTTTTACTCTATTGTTTTTACTCTGCGTATTGTTCTGACTCTCGCCTATTGTTTTAACACTGCCCTATTGTTTTGACTCTGCCGTATTGTTTTTACTCTGCCATATTGTTTTGGCTCTAGCCTATTGTTTTTACTCTGCCCTGCTGTTTTTACTCTGTCCTACTGTTTTTACCCTGTCCTGTTATTTTTACTCTGTCCTGTTGTTTTTACTCTGCCCTGCTGTTTTGACTCTGCCCTGCTGTTTTCACTCTGTACCATTGTTTTGACTCTGCCATATTGTTTTGATTCTGTCCTACTGTTTTTACTCTGCTGTATTATTTTGACTCTGCCCTATTGTTTTTACTCTGCTGTATTGTTTTTACTCTTGAGTATTGTTTTTACTCTGCATATTGTTTTGACTCTGTCCTAATGTTTTTACTCTGCCCTATTGTTTTGACTCAAGCCTATTGTTTTAACTCTCGCCTATTGTTTTTACTCTGCAGTATTGTTTTGACTCTAACCTATTGTTTTTACTCTGTGCTATTGTTTTTACTTGGTCATAGTGCTGTTACTCTGCCCTATTGTTTTCACTCTGTCCCACTGTTTTGACTCTGCCGTATTGTTTGGACTCTGTACTTTGTTTTTACTCTATTGTTTTTACTCTGCGTATTGTTCTGACTCTCGCCTATTGTTTTAACACTGCCCTATTGTTTTGACCCTGCTGTATTGTTTTTACTCTGCTCTACTGGTTTTAATCTGCCCTATTGTTTTGACCCTGCTGTATTGTTTTTACTCTGCCCTACTGGTTTGAATCTGTCCTATTGTTTTGACCCTGCTGTATTGTTTTTACTCTGCCCTACTGGTTTGAATCTGTCCTATTGTTTTGACCCTGCCCTGTTGTTTTTACTCTGCCAAACTGGTTTTAATCTGTTCTATTGTTTTGATCCTGCCATATTGTTTTTACTCTGCCCTATTTTTTTTTACTCTGCCATACTGGTTTTAATCTGTCCTATTGTTTTGACCCTGCCGTATTGTTTTTACTCTGCCATATTGTTTTGGCTCTAGCCTATTGTTTTTACTCTGCCCTGCTGTTTTTACTCTGTCCTACTGTTTTTACCCTGTCCTATTATTTTTACTCTGCCCTGCTGTTTTTATTCTGCCCTGCTGTTTTCACTCTGTCCCATTGTTTTGACTCTGCCATATTGTTTTGATTCTGTCCTACTGTTTTTACTCTGCTGTATTATTTTGACTCTGTCCTATTGTTTTTACTCTGCCCTATTGTTTTGACTGTAGTGTATTGTTTTGACTGCCATATTGTTTTGACTCTAGCCTATTGTTTTTACTCTGTCGTAATGTTCTGACTCTAGCCTATTGTTTTTACTCTGTCGTAATGTTTTGACTCTAGCCTATTGTTTTTACTATGCTGTATTGTTTTGACTCTAACCTATTGTTTTTAGTCGGTCATAATGTTTTGACTCTAGCCTATTGTTTTTACTCTGCAGTATTGTTTTGACTCTAACCTATTGTTTTTACTCTGTGCTATTGTTTTTACTCGGTCATAGTGCTGTTACTCTGCCCTATTGTTTTCACTCTGTCCCATTGTTTTGACTCTGCCGTATTGTTTTGATTCTGTCCTACTGTTTTACTCTGCCGTATTGTTTGGACTCTGTACTTTGTTTTTACTCTGTGTATTGTTCTGACTCTCGCCTATTGTTTTAACACTGCCCTATTGTTTTGACCCTGCTGTATTGTTTTTACTCTGTTCTACTGGTTTTAATCTGCCCTATTGTTTTGACCCTGCAGTATTGTTTTTACTCTGCCCTACTGGTTTGAATCTGTCCTATTGTTTTGACCCTGCCCTGTTGTTTTTACTCTGCCAAACTGGTTTTAATCTGTCCTATTGTTTTGATCCTGCCATATTGTTTTTACTCTGCCCTATTTTTTTTTACTCTGCCATACTGGTTTTAATCTGTCCTATTGTTTTGACCCTGCCATATTGTTTTTATTCTGCAGTATTGTTTTGACTCTAACCTATTGTTTTTACTCTGTGCTATTGTTTTTACTCGGTCATAGTGCTGTTACTCTGCCCTATTGTTTTCACTCTGTCCCATTGTTTTGACTCTGCCGTATTGTTTTGATTCTGTCCTACTGTTTTTCTCTGCCGTATTGTTTGGACTCTGTACTTTGTTTTTACTCTATTGTTTTTACTCTGCGTATTGTTCTGACTCTCGCCTATTGTTTTAACACTGCCCTATTGTTTTGACCCTGCTGTATTGTTTTTACTCTGCCCTACTGGTTTTAATCTGCCCTATTGTTTTGACCCTGCTGTATTGTTTTTACTCTGCCCTACTGGTTTGAATCTGTCCTATTGTTTTGACCCTGCCCTGTTGTTTTTACTCTGCCAAACTGGTTTTAATCTGTCCTATTTTTTTGATCCTGCCATATTGTTTTTACTCTGCCCTATTTTTTTTTACTCTGCCATACTGGTTTTAATCTGTCCTATTGTTTTGACCCTGCCGTATTGTTTTTACTCTGCCATATTGTTTTGGCTCTAGCCTATTGTTTTTACTCTGCGCTGCTGTTTTTATTCTGCCCTGCTGTTTTCACTCTGTCCCATTGTTTTGACTCTGCCATATTGTTTTGATTCTGTCCTACTGTTTTTACTCTGCTGTATTATTTTGACTCTGTCCTATTGTTTTTACTCTGCCCTATTGTTTTGACTGTAGTGTATTGTTTTTACTCTGCCATATTGTTTTGACTCTAGCCTATTGTTTTTACTCTGTCGTAATGTTTTGACTCTAGCCTACTGTTTTTACTCTGCAGTATTGTTTTGACTCTAACCTATTGTTTTTACTCTGTGCTATTGTTTTTACTCGGTCATAATGTTTTGACAATAGCCTATTGTTTTTACTCTGCAGTATTGTTTTGACTCTAACCTATTGTTTTTACTCTGTGCTATTGTTTTTACTCGGTCATAGTGCTGTTACTCTGCCCTATTGTTTTCACTCTGTCCCATTGTTTTGACTCTGCCGTATTGTTTTGATTCTGTCTTACTGTTTTACTCTGCCGTATTGTTTGGACTCTGCACTTTGTTTTTACTCTATTGTTTTTACTCTGCGTATTGTTCTGACTCTCGCCTATTGTTTTAACACTGCCCTATTGTTTTGACTCTGCCGTATTGTTTTTACTCTGCCATATTGTTTTGGCTCTAGCCTATTGTTTTTACTCTGCCCTGCTGTTTTTACTCTGTCCTACTGTTTTTACCCTGTCCTGTTATTTTTACTCTGTCCTGTTGTTTTTACTCTGCCCTGCTGTTTTGACTCTGCCCTGCTGTTTTCACTCTGTACCATTGTTTTGACTCTGCCATATTGTTTTGATTCTGTCCTACTGTTTTTACTCTGCTGTATTATTTTGACTCTGCCCTATTGTTTTTACTCTGCTGTATTGTTTTTACTCTTGAGTATTGTTTTTACTCTGCATATTGTTTTGACTCTGTCCTAATGTTTTTACTCTGCCCTATTGTTTTGACTCAAGCCTATTGTTTTAACTCTCGCCTATTGTTTTTACTCTGCAGTATTGTTTTGACTCTAACCTATTGTTTTTACTCTGTGCTATTGTTTTTACTTGGTCATAGTGCTGTTACTCTGCCCTATTGTTTTCACTCTGTCCCACTGTTTTGACTCTGCCGTATTGTTTGGACTCTGTACTTTGTTTTTACTCTATTGTTTTTACTCTGCGTATTGTTCTGACTCTCGCCTATTGTTTTAACACTGCCCTATTGTTTTGACCCTGCTGTATTGTTTTTACTCTGCTCTACTGGTTTTAATCTGCCCTATTGTTTTGACCCTGCTGTATTGTTTTTACTCTGCCCTACTGGTTTGAATCTGTCCTATTGTTTTGACCCTGCTGTATTGTTTTTACTCTGCCCTACTGGTTTGAATCTGTCCTATTGTTTTGACCCTGCCCTGTTGTTTTACTCTGCCAAACTGGTTTTAATCTGTTCTATTGTTTTGATCCTGCCATATTGTTTTTACTCTGCCCTATTTTTTTTTACTCTGCCATACTGGTTTTAATCTGTCCTATTGTTTTGACCCTGCCGTATTGTTTTTACTCTGCCATATTGTTTTGGCTCTAGCCTATTGTTTTTACTCTGCCCTGCTGTTTTTACTCTGTCCTACTGTTTTTACCCTGTCCTATTATTTTTACTCTGCCCTGCTGTTTTTATTCTGCCCTGCTGTTTTCACTCTGTCCCATTGTTTTGACTCTGCCATATTGTTTTGATTCTGTCCTACTGTTTTTACTCTGCTGTATTATTTTGACTCTGTCCTATTGTTTTTACTCTGCCCTATTGTTTTGACTGTAGTGTATTGTTTTGACTCTGCCATATTGTTTTGACTCTAGCCTATTGTTTTTACTCTGTCGTAATGTTCTGACTCTAGCCTATTGTTTTTACTCTGTCGTAATGTTTTGACTCTAGCCTATTGTTTTTACTATGCTGTATTGTTTTGACTCTAACCTATTGTTTTTAGTCGGTCATAATGTTTTGACTCTAGCCTATTGTTTTTACTCTGCAGTATTGTTTTGACTCTAACCTATTGTTTTTACTCTGTGCTATTGTTTTTACTCGGTCATAGTGCTGTTACTCTGCCATATTGTTTTCACTCTGTCCCATTGTTTTGACTCTGCCGTATTGTTTTCATTCTGTCCTACTGTTTTACTCTGCCGTATTGTTTGGACTCTGTACTTTGTTTTTACTCTATTGTTTTTACTCTGCGTATTGTTCTGACTCTTGCCTATTGTTTTAACACTGCCCTATTGTTTTGACCCTGCTGTATTGTTTTTACTCTGCCCTACTGGTTTTAATCTGCCCTATAGTTTTGACCCTGCTGTATTGTTTTTACTCTGCCCTACTGGTTTTAATTTGTTCTATTGTTTTGATCCTGCCATATTGTTTTTACTCTGCCATACTGGTTTTAATCTGTCCTATTGTTTTGACCCTGCCGTATTGTTTTTACTCTGCCATATTGTTTTGGCTCTAGCCTATTGTTTTTACTCTGCCCTGCTGTTTTTACTCTGTCCTACTGTTTTTACCCTGTCCTATTATTTTTACTCTGCCCTGCTGTTTTTATTCTGCCCTGCTGTTTTCACTCTGTCCCATTGTTTTGACTCTGCCATATTGTTTTGATTCTGTCCTACTGTTTTTACTCTGCTGTATTATTTTGACTCTGTCCTATTGGTTTTACTCTGCCCTATTGTTTTGACTGTAGTGTATTGTGTTTACTCTGCCATATTGTTTTGACTCTAGCCTATTGTTTTTACTCTGCAGTATTGTTTTGACTCTAACCTATTGTTTTTACTTGGTCATAATGTTTTGACTCTAGCCTATTGTTTTTACTCTGCAGTATTGTTTTGACTCTAACCTATTGTTTTTACTCTGTGCTATTGTTTTTACTCGGTCATAGTGCTGTTACTCTGCCCTATTGTTTTCACTCTGTCCCATTGTTTTTACTCTGCCATACTGGTTTTAATCTGTCCTACTGTTTTGACCCTGCCGTATTGTTTTTACTCTGCCATATTGTTTTGATTCTGTCCTACTGTTTTTACTCTGCTGTATTATTTTGACTCTGTCCTACTGTTTTTACCCTGTCCTGTTATTTTTACTCTGTCCTGTTGTTTTTCCTCTGCCCTGCTGTTTTGACTCTGCCCTGCTGTTTTGATTCTGTCCTACTGTTTTTACTCTGCTGTATTATTTTGACTCTGTCCTACTGTTTTTACTCTGCTGTATTGTTTTGGCTCTGTACTTTGTTTTTACTCTGAGTATTGTTTTTACTCTGCATATTGTTTTGACTCTGTCCTAATGTTTTTACTCTGCCCTACTGTTTTGACTCAATCAATTCAATCAATTTTTTTTTATATAGCGCCAAATCACAAAAAACAGTTGCCCCAAGGCGCCCCATATTGCAAGGCAAGGCCATACAATAATTATGTAAAACCCCAACGGTCAAAACGACCCCCTGTGAGCAAGCACTTGGCTACAGTGGGAAGGAAAAACTCCCTTTTAACAGGAAGAAACCTCCAGCAGAACCAGGCTCAGGGAGGGGCAGTCTTCTGCTGGGACTGGTTGGGGCTGAGGGAGAGAACCAGGAAAAAGACATGCTGTGGAGGGGAGCAGAGATCGATCACTAATGATTAAATGCAGAGTGGTGCATACAGAGCAAAAAGAGAAATAAACAGTGCATCATGGGAACCCCCCAGCAGTCTACGTCTATAGCAGCATAACTAAGGGATGGTTCAAGGTCACCTGATCCAGCCCTAACTATAAGCTTTAGCAAAAAGGAAAGTTTTAAGCCTAATCTTAAAAGTAGAGAGGGTGTCTGTCTCCCTGATCTGAATTGGGAGCTGGTTCCACAGGAGAGGAGCCTGAAAGCTGAAGGCTCTGCCTCCCATTCTACTCTTACAAACCCTAGGAACTACAAGTAAGCCTGCAGTCTGAGAGCAAAGCGCTCTATTGGGGTGATATGGTACTACGAGGTCCCTAAGATAAGATGGGACCTGATTATTCAAAACCTTATAAGTAAGAAGAATAATTTTAAATTCTATTCTAGAATTAACAGGAAGCTGACTCAAGCCTATTGTTTTTACTCTGCCCTATTGTTTTGACTGTAGTGTATTGTTTTTACTCTGCCATAATGTTTTGACTCTAGCCTATTTTTATTATGCGCTATTGTTTTAACTCTAGCCTATTGTTTTTACTCTGCAGTATTGTTTTGACTCTAACCTATTGTTTTTACTCTGTGCTATTGTTTTTACTCAGTCATAGTGCTGTTACTCTGCCCTATTGTTTTCACTCTGCCGTATTGTTTTGATTCTGTCCTACTGTTTTACTCTGCTGTATTGTTTGGACTCTGTACTTTGTTTGTACTCTATTGTTTTTACTCTGCGTATTGTTTTGACTCTCGCCTATTGTTTTAACACTGCCCTATTGTTTTGACCCTGCTGTATTGTTTTTACTCTGCCCTACTGGTTTTAATCTGTCCTATTGTTTTGACCCTGCTGTATTGTTTTTACTCTGCCCTACTGGTTTTAATCTGTCCTATTGTTATGACCCTGCTGTATTGTTTTTACTCTGCCCTACTGGTTTTAATCTGTCCTATTGTTATGACCCTGCTGTATTGTTTTTACTCTGCCATACTGGTTTTAATCTGTCCTACTGTTTTGATCCTGCCATATTGTTTTTACTCTGCCCTATTTTTTTTACTCTGCCATACTGGTTTTAATCTGTTCTATTGTTTTGACCCTGCCGTATTGTTTTTACTCTGCCCTGTTGTTTTTACTCTGTCACATTGTTTTTACTGTCATAATATTTTGACTCTGCCGTATTGTTTTGACTCTAGCCTATTGTTTTTACACTGCCCTATTGTTTTGACTCTTCCGTATTGTTTTAACTCTAGCCTATTGTTATTACTGTTATTGTTGTTGTTATTATTTTGGACTCTGCCCTACTGTTTTTACTCTGCCATACTAGTTTTAATCTGTCCTATTGTTCTGACCCTGCCCTATTGTTTTGACTCTGCCATAGTGGTTTTAATCTGTCCTATTGTTTTGACCCTGCAGTATTGTTTTTGCTCTGCCCTACTGTTTTGACTCTGCCCAACTGTTTTTACTCTGTCACACTGTTTTTACTCTGCCATATTATTTTGACTCTGCGTATTGTTTAACTCTATACTTTTGTTTTTACTCTGAGTATTGTTTTGCTCTGTCCTAATGTTTTTACTCTGCCATATTGTTTTCACTCTGTCATAATGTTTTTACTCTGCCGTATTGTTTTGACTCTTGCCTACTGTTTTTACTCTGCCCTATTGTAGCCTATTGTTTCTAATGTGCCATATTATTTTGACTCTGTCCTATTTTTTTTACTCTGCATATTAACTCTATACTTTTGTTTTTACTCTGAGTATTGTTTTGCTCTGTCCTAATGTTTTTACTCTGCCATATTGTTTTTACTCTTCATAATGTTTTTACTCTGCCGTATTGTTTTGACTCTAGCCTACTGTTTTTAATCTGCCGTATTGTTTTTATTCTGCCGTATTGTTTTGACTCTTGCCTATTGTTTTGACTCTGCCCTATTGTTTTGACTCTTGCCTATTGTTTTTACTCTGCCCTATTGTTTTGACTCTAACCTATTGTTTTTACTCTGTCATATTGTTATTACTCTGCCCCATTGTTTTCACTGTCCCATTGTTTTTACTCTGCTGTATTGTTTTGACTCTGTACTTTTGTTTTTACTCTGCATATTGTTTTGACTCTGTACTTTTGTTTTTACTCTGCATATTGTTTTGAATCTGTCCTAATGTTTTTACTCTGTCATATTGTTTTGACTGTCATAATATTTTGACTATGCCGTATTGTTTTGACTCTAGCCTATTGTTTTTACACTGCCCTATTGTTTTTACACTGCCCTATTGTTTTAACTCTAGCCTATTGTTATTACTGTTATTGTTGTTATTATTTTGGACTCTGCCCTACTGTTTTTACTCTGCCATACTAGTTTTAATCTGTCCTATTGTTCTGACCCTGCCCTATTGTTTTGACTCTGCCATACTGGTTTTAATCTGTCCTATTGTTTTGACTCTGCAATAATGGTTTTAATCTGTCCTATTGTTTTTACCCTGCAGTATTGTTTTTACTCTGCCCTACTGTTTGACTCTGCCCAACTGTTTTTACTCTGCCCTGTTGTTTTTACACTGTCACATTGTTTTTGCTCTGCCCTACTGTTTTTACTCTGTCACATTATTTTTACTCTGCCATATTATTTTAACTCTGTCCTATTGTTTTTACTCTGCATATTGTTTAACTCTATACTTTTGTTTTTAGTATGAGTATTGTTTTGCTCTGGCCTAATGTTTTTACTCTGCCATATTGTTTTCACTCTGTCATAATGTTTTTACTCTGCAGTATTGTTTTGACTCTTGCCTACTGTTTTTACTCTGCCCTATTGTAGCCTATTGTTTCTACTCTGCCATATTATTTTGACTCTGTCCTATTGTTTTTACTCTGCGTATTAACTCTATACTTTTGTTTTTACTCTGAGTATTGTTTTGCTCTGTCCTAATGTTTTAACTCTGCCATAATGGTTTTAATCTGTCCTATTGTTTTGACCCTGCTCTGTTGTTTTGACCCTGCCCTGTTGTTTTTACTCTGTCCTGTTGTTTTGACTTTGCCCTGTTGTTTTGACTCTGTCCTGTTGTTTTTACTCTGTCCTGTTGATTTTACTCTGCCATGTTGTTTTGACTTTGCCCTATTGTTTTTACTCTGTCCTTTTTTTAATGCTACCCGACTGTTTTTACTCTGTCCTTTTTTTTACGCTACCCTATTGTTTTTACTCTGCCCTGCTGTTTTCACTTTGCCCTATTATTTTTACTGTCCTATTGTTTTTACTCTGTCCTATTGATTTTACTCTGCCCTACTGTTTTTAAGCTACCCTACTGTTTTTACTCTGTCCTTTTTTAACACTACCCTACTGTTTTTACTGTGTCCTGTTGTTTTTACTCTGCCATGTTGTTTTTACTCCGTCCTGTTGGTTTTACACTACCCTACTGTTGTTACTCTGTCCTGTTGTTTTTACTCTGCCCTTCTGTTTTTACTCTGCCTTACTGCTTTTACTCTATCGTTCTGTTTTTACTCTGTCCTATTTTTACATTGCCCTACTGTTTTTACACTGCCCTATTGTTTTTACACTGCCCTACTGTTTTTACTCTGTCCTGTTGTTTTTACTCTGCCATATTGTTTTTACTCTGTCCTGTTGTTTTTACTCTGCCATATTGTTTTTACTCTGCCATATTGTTTTTACTCGCCATGTTTTTACTCTGCCCTGCTGTTTTTACTTTGCCCTATTATTTTTACTGTCCTATTGATTTTACTCTGCCCTACTGTTGTTACTCTGTCCTGTTTTTACTCTGCCCTGCTGTTTTTTACTGTCCTACTGTTTTTACTCTGCCTTACTGTTTTTACTCTGTCCTTCTGTTTTTACTCTGCCTTACTGTTTTTACTCTGTCCTATTTTTACGTTGCCCTACTGTTTTTACACTGCCCTACTGTTTTTACTCTGTCCTGTTGTTTTTACTCTGTCCTGTTGTTTTTACTCTGCCCTGCTGTTTTTACTCTGCCGTGCTGTTTTTACTCTGCCCTGTTGTTTTTACTCTGCCGTGTTGTTTTTACTCTGCCGTGCTGTTTTTTCTCTGCCCTGCTGTTTTTACTCTGCCCTGCTGTTTTTACTCTGCCCTGCTGTTTTTATTCTGCCCTGCTGTTTTCACTCTGTCCCATTGTTTTGACTCTGCCATATTGTTTTGATTCTGTCCTACTGTTTTTACTCTGCTGTATTATTTTGACTCTGTCCTATTGTTTTTACTCTGCCCTATTGTTTTGACTGTAGTGTATTGTTTTTACTCTGCCATATTGTTTTGACTCTAGCCTATTGTTTTTACTCTGTCGTAATGTTTTTACTCTGCCCTGTTGTTTTTACTCTGTCGTGTTGTTTTTTCTCTGCCCTGCTGGTTTTACTCTGCCCTGCTGTGTTTACTCTGTCCTGTTTTTACTTTGCCCTATTGTTTTTCCTCTGTCCTATTGTTCTTAACTCTGTCCTGTTGTTTTTACTTTGCCATATTGTTTTTACTCTGTCCTATTTTTACGCTGCCCTACTGTCAGTGGTGGGCACAGTTCTGCTAATCCGCTAACCGCTAATTATCGAAGTTAATGTTTTCATTATCGGATTCACTTTTCAGATACCTTTAAAAGCCATCAACGGACCAATCAACTTCCAATAAGTTTTGGACGGATAATTTTTAGACTGCTAACATATTTTTGGAGGCGTGGTGAACAAAGATTTGCAGTTAGAAACATTTATTAAGTCTAAAATCAGTTGAGTACCTACCTGTTAAATGTTTTGTCGTAGATGTGCAGTTCTATCCTCTGTAAACAGAGGAGAGCTGGTTCCAGAAGAAACCACTCTATCCTCTGCAGGCAAAGGAGAACTAGTCACAGAAAAGAAAAAAGCTCAATTTCTTTTGACCCCATACTGATACGCTGGCAATGTCACCCAAGTCATCCAAAGGCCTAAAGTTTTAACTAATTTCAGACAAGTTATTTGAATTAACATCACGTCTGAAGTTTTATAAAGTGAAAATATCAGATATATGTTTTAGTTTTATTAAGTATTGCACTAATTTTGAAGGTTTCAGTGTGGACATGCTGTGTCCAGGTGCATTATGGGTAATCTCAGTACATTCATGACAGGAGAAATGGATTTGGGATGCTCTGATCAGGCTCCACATGGAGAGCAGCATTAAACCCTTTGTATATTCTACCTAACACTCTTGTGAATATATTCTCTGGGTTTACAGACATTGTTATTGTGTTTGTTTTATGTAAAAATGCCAAGCCCAGGTTGCTTCTTCATTATTTTCAATTGGAATCATTGCAATTGATTCCTCTTTGGTATTTAGAGTCCTGCTTATGTCAAACACTGTCTGTCGTCTTTGTTCCAGAGTAATATATATAAGATGTCTGAAATTCAGTTTGCGTTTATTAAATTCCACGAATCTTAAACGTAGCAGACAAGGATTATCTGGAATTTAGTTTTGGCAAGTTTTCACAGTCTCTACTGCCATCTACTGGCCAGTAGTGTTCATGGCAGTATGAGTGTCTGGACACCAGTAGATGGCAGTGTTCTATTTATTCTGACCCCAGTTATATCAGACGTTTGTCAAATAACAACTTGACTTTTTGGCTTTTTGCAAATGGCTTTTTTTTTTTTTACAAATAAAAGAAGCATATTTTACAAAAGCACATTTATATGTAAGCGCCAACACACACACACCTCACATTAACGTGTTGGTTTTTACATAGAATGAATTAGTCAACCAATCAGTGTTAGCGGAAGCACTTTTTACCCATCTGTCTGTGTTTGTTACAAAACTTCAGAATTAGTGCATAATTTAAAATTAAAACATATATGTTATATTTTAACTTTGTACAAATGACAGAATTGACATTAATGGAGTTATTCTATTAGTATTAATTTTATTTATAAATCAAAACCATAAGTCAGCACTGCTTTATTTTCCAAGACCTCCGCCTCACGGCGAGACTGCTATTGAGTAGAGAGTTGAGCTTCGCTGCTCTTCTCAACTGCTTCACTGCTGGAAGCTATGTAGTAAACAGGAGCTTCCAGCAGTGGGCAGGGTGCACAAAGACAGAAGTGCTGACTCATTGTTTGGGTCTGTGATCGCGTTTGATGCTACCAGAAGCGATCGTGATGTTAAAACTCAAAATCAGCCTGTTAGTAGTTGCAAGTATACCGGAGACAATACTGGAAGTTATCGGTTAGCTGTAGCTTCTGATAAATTTTTGGGCGGTTTTTCGGTTTAGCTTCTTAAAAGATAACTTTTAAGTTAGCGGATTATCTGTTATCGAAGCTAACTTTTTGGTTAGCTGTGCCCACCACTGCCTACTGTTTTTACTCTGTCCTATTATTTTTACTCTGCCATATTGTATTTACTCTGCCCTATTGTTTTTACTGTGTCCTATTGTCTTTACTCTGCCGACTGTTTTTACTCTGCCCTACTGTTTTTACTCTGCCCGACTGTTTTTACTGTGTCCTATTGTTTTTACTCTGCCATATTGTATTTACTCTGCCCTATTGTTTTTACTGTGTCCTATTGTTTTTACTCTGCCATATTGTATTTACTCTGCTCTATTGTTTTTACTGTGTCCTATTGTTTTTACTCTGCCCGACTGTTTTTACTCTGCCCTACTGTTTTTACTCTGCGCGACTGTTTTTACTGTGTCATATTGTTTTTACACTCTCCTGTTTTTATTCTGCCCTACTGTTTTACTCTGCCCTACTGTTTTACTCTGTCCATTGTTTTTACTCTGTCCTACTGTTTCACTCTGTCCATTGTTTTTACTCTGCCCTGTTGTTTTTACTCTGCCCTACTGTTTCACTCTATCCTGTTGTTTTTACTCTGCCCTACTGTTTCACTCTGTCCATTGTTTTTACTCTGTCCTGTTGTTTTTACTCTGCCCTACTGTTTCACTCTGTCCATTGTTTTTACTCTGTCCTGTTGTTTTTACTCTGCCCTGTTGTTTTTACTCTGCCCTACTGTTTCACTCTGTCCATTGTTTTTACTCTGTCCTGTTGTTTTTACTCTGCCCTGTTGTTTTTACTCTGCCCTACTGTTTCACTCTGTCCATTGTTTTTACTCTGTCCTGTTGTTTTTACTCTGCCCTACTGTTTTACTCTGTCCTGTTGTTTTTACTCTGCCCTACTGTTTTACTCTGCCCTACTGTTTTACTTTGTCCATTGCTTTTACTCTGTCCTGTTGTTTTTACTCTGCCCTATTGTTTTACTCTGTCCATTGTTTTTACTCTGTCCTGTTGTTTTACTCTATCCATTGTTTTTACTCTGTCCCGTTGTTTTTACTCTGTCCATTGTTTTTACTCTGGCCTGTTGTTTTTACTCTGGCCTATTGTTTTACTCTGTCCATTGTTTTTACTCTGTCCTGTTGTTTTTACTGTGTCCTATTGTTTTTACTCTGCCATATTGTATTTACTCTGCTCTATTGTTTTTACTCTGCCATATTGTATTTACTCTGCTCTATTGTTTTTACTGTGTCCTATTGTTTTTACTCTGCCCTACTGTTTTTACTGTGTCATATTGTTTTTACTCTCTCCTGTTTTTATTCTGCCCTACTGTTTTACTCTGTCCTGTTGTTTTTACTCTGCCCTACTGTTTCACTCTGTCCATTGTTTTTACTCTGTCCTGTTGTTTTTACTCTGCCCTGTTGTTTTTACTCTGCCCTACTGTTTCACTCTGTCCATTGTTTTTACTCTGTCCTGTTGTTTTAATTCTGCCCTACTGTTTCACTCTGTCCATTGTTTTTACTCTGTCCTGTTGTTTTTACTCTACCCTATTGTTTTACTCTGTCCTATTGTTTTTACTCTACCCTATTGTTTTACTCTGTCCTGTTGTTTTTACTCTACCCTGTTGTTTTTACTCTACCCTGTTGTTTTTACTCTGCCCTACTGTTTTACTCTATCCATTGTTTTTACTCTGTCCTGTTGTTTTTACTCTGCCCCACTGTTTTACTCTGTCCATTGTTTTTACTCTGTCCTGTTGTTTTTACTCTGCCCTATTGTTTTTACTCTGTCCATTGTTTTTACTCTGTCCTGTTGTTTTTACTCTGCCCTACTGTTTTACTCTGTCCATTGTTTTTACTCTGCCCTATTGTTTTTACTCTGCCCTATTGTTTTACTCTGTCCATTGTTTTTACTCTGCCCTACTGTTTTACTCTGTCCTGTTGTTTTACTCTGTCCATTGTTTTTACTCTGTCCTGTTGTTTTTACTCTGCCCTACTGTTTTACTCTGTCCATTGTTTTTACTCTGCCCTGTTGTTTTTACTCTGCCCTACTGTTTTACTCTGTCCATTGTTCTTACTCTGCCCTGTTGTTTTTACTCTGCCCTATTGTTTTTACTCTGTCCATTGTTTTTACTCTGTCCATTGTTTTTACTCTGTCCATTGTTTTTACTCTGCCCTACTGTTTTACTCTGTCCATTGTTTTTACTCTGTCCTGTTGTTTTTACTCTGCCCTACTGTTTTACTCTATCCATTGTTTTTACTCTGTCCTGTTGTTTTTACTCTGTCCCGTTGTTTTTACTCTGCCCTACTGTTTTACTCTGTCCATTGTTTTTACTCTGTCCTGTTGTTTTTACTCTGCCCTATTGTTTTACTCTGTCCATTGTTTTTACTCTGTCCTGTTGTTTTTACTCTGTCCTGTTGTTTTTACTCTGCCCTACTGTTTTACTCTGTCCATTGTTTTTACTCTGTCCTGTTGTTTTTACTCTGCCCTATTGTTTTTACTCTGCCTTATTGTTTTACTCTGTCCATTGTTTTTACTCTGCCCTACTGTTTTACTCTGTCCTGTTGTTTTTACTCTGTCCTGTTGTTTTACTCTGTCCACTGTTTTTACTCTGTCCTGTTGTTTTTACTCTGCCCTACTGTTTTACTGTCCATTGTTTTTACTCTGTCCTGTTATTTTTACTCTGCCCTGTTGTTTTTACTCTGCCCTACTGTTTTACTCTGTCCATTGTTTTTACTCTGTCCTATTGTTTTACTCTGTCCATTGTTTTTACTCTGCCCTACTGTTTTACTCTGTCCATTGTTTTTACTCTGTCCTGATGTTTTTACTCTGTCCTGTTGTTTTTACTCTGTCCCGTTGTTTTTGCTCTACCCTACTGTTTTACTCTATACTCTATACACTTTGAACAGCACACCAGTCTATTGCAGGACCCGAATGAAAAGAAGCCACAGAAAAAGTAATTTGACAGGCAAAACAACAACAGAACATCCCCCCACCACCAAAAAAAAAAGGGTCAAAAGTAACAGCCACAGGCTGAGGTCAAATTATATGACCCTTCTATTGGTCATCTGACCTTTGACACAGGGTGACCCTGAAAGGTCAAACTGTGAAGAGTGGGTGTTGTGCTCTGCACCTTCTTGTACCACTTTTAGTTTGATGTTTTCTTTAATTTACAATAGAGTGTGAAAATAAATAGGCAGAAAAATAAGCACAGGTACGTGATCCATGTCTTTCACTTCATCACCTGGACACAGCCACTTTTGACATTTTCTACTTTTATTAGATATGTGCCCAAGTGGTCACAAACTCTATTCTGAACTTCTTCTCGTCTTATTTGGATTTGTGCTGATCCAAATGTTTTCAACTGCTCACCAGCAGAAGTCTAAGTGTGTGAATGATGAACAAAATAAATCACACGTGCTGACACAATGCTATCAGTGGAACGAGGCTGTGGTGTTGACTTCTCGTCCGGTGGATTAGCACGCTTTGTTTCATGTTTCATCCTTATTCCCCGGCCATAAACACACACAGGCTCCAACAATAGGCCAGACAGGCTGGTAATAGCCTCGGCTTTGTTTGCCTCACCATTTGGGCTCAGTCCAGTGCTGAGACAAAATGAGACTTCAGACTGAAATTAATTAAATGGTAATTGGTGATCTAATTATACTGGCTTTGACTCGGCGAGCTGCTAAAGAAAATAAATAAAAAGTCCCTCCTTAATTATGTATGGCATAAAAGGTCAGATTTCTGACAAGAATGCTTAGTGACACCCAGTGCAGACGTGTGTGCGCATGCAAACACACACACACACACACACATACACACACACTCTGTAAAGTGGCACATTTTACTTTGACCCCACCAAAAAAGTGAATTATTTCTATGCAGCGTTTGTTTGTCTTTAATTAGAACAAAAAGTAAACCAGCAGATCCGTCTGAGCTCGTCTGCTGTGACAGCTGGTTACTTGTACATTCTTTTATTATGTGCCACAGCACAAAGTGGCAATTACAGGAAGAACACAGTTGCTTCTTCTTAATTTGACAAAAATTTCATTCTATATCTCCACAGAGGATGGGATTCTGCGCTCCAATCTCTCTGAAGCCTTTGCAGGGCCACAGGTCCTAACCCGTGGACATCCAGCACTTGCACAACCAAGACAGATGTATTTATCACATCGCATTTCAGTGTTGCACTGGAAGAGTCTATTTATTTGAATAAAAATCCCTGGAGTGTTTATCAATCAATCAATCAATTTTTTTTTATATAGCGCCAAATCACAACAAACAGTTGCCCCAAGGCGCTTTATATTGTAAGGCAAGGCCATACAATAATGATGTAAAACCCCAACGGTCAAAACGACCCCCTGTGAGCAAGCACTTGGCTACAGTGGGAAGGAAAAACTCCCTTTTAACAGGAAGAAACCTCCAGCAGAACCAGGCTCAGGGAGGGGCAGTCTTCTGCTGGGACTGGTTGGGGCTGAGGGAGAGAACCAGGAAAAAGACATGCTGTGGAGGGGAGCAGAGATCGATCACTAATGATTAAATGCAGAGTGGTGCATACAGAGCAAAAAGAGAAAGAAACAGTGCATCATGGGAACCCCCCATGATGCACCCCAGAGCTTTAGTGCTGAGCTCTGACGCAGACATTCTCACCGACCCCCGGGACCGACGTGAAGTAGTGAACTGGAGATGCTATCTGCTGCCCGACCACTTTTCATATACAAATGTCCCTGTGTCAGAGCACTGCTGCTGCACTTTAATCCACACAATCAGTGTGTGACACGGACACAGTCGGAACACACAGCCTATTGTGTTTGCACATCTGCACGTTCAACCTGCAAATAAATGACAAAGGCTGTACAAAGTGTTGATGCACAGGACTCCGTGCACATTGTACATTTGTCAGTATGTGTGCACGTGTGTGTGTGTGTGTGTGTGGGGATTGTAATTTGTGCCCTGCAGTAAAATGATCTTGAGCTCTCTGAATGAAATACGGCGGTGAGGCCCCTTCTTAAACGTGACAAAATGGCACAGACACTTAAACGCCGTATGGTAAGCTGCTGCGCCTATAGGATAAGCATTAAGCAAGAGGCTTTACGGCATATATTAAGACCGATAAGCTGGATCTTTGGGATATGTCAAGAAGATAATGAATTGATCAGCTCTTAAATTTATTCAATACTTTAGATGCCCACCTTCATCAAATAGTCAATCATCATGATGTTTATATACACAAGAGATTTTTCTTTTCTACTGTTAAACATTTCAAATCATCCTTGGACAATCTAAAGAAACTGATGCCAAATTACATTTACACACACACACACACACACACACACACACACACACACACACACACACACACACACACACACACACACACACACACACACACACACACACACACATCTTCAACCGCCTAGTCCAATCAAGGATCACGAGGCAAATTACATTTAGTGCGATTAAATGTAAAGTCAGTTAGAACGCGACTTACATGTTAAAATGCCAGAATAAATCAGTCCAAAATAAATTCATTGTTCAAAATAGATTAGATCTTCCAGAATTAACTTTCATTTAACAGATTTTCAGTTTGACTCAAAATGAATAACATATTAAAAACATGTTTCTGTGGTTTGAAAAGATTTCAACCAAAATCTTTATGCAACTTGTTTTTGTGCTTTAATACTAGTGAGTTTTTTTTTTCTTCTTTACATTATAAGAAACTGGCTGTTAGCACATTTTAACATATATTTTAGATTTACACTTCATGAAAGAAGTATAATGACATCTGATTATTTCCTGTTACTTTTACGCGCTTTATCGTTTTCCTGTCCGCTGCGCGTGGCAGAGATGGGGCTCTTACACAGTGTGCATCCAGTTCATCACAGAGACCAAATTGAATCACGGATGTCAGCAGATGCGCTCCCAACAATATTTACTGCCTCCCGCCACAGAACAGCTGTTATTATTTAGCAGATACATATGAAGATGGAGGAAGGGATTAATGAATACACGTGTGCCAATTAAGACAAACAATGGGATGGGGGAGGGACATGTGAGACATGTGATGGGGTCGATGCTCACCGGCTGTGGGGTGGCTTTGGGCTCTGTGGACTTGACATGAAGGTGCGTCATCATAGCTTGCAGACGTTCTTTGTCTTTTGCTAGCTGTAATGATATGAGAAAAAAGCACTAATGAACAGCTGTGTAATTTCTATTCATTTCAAATGTCCGGCACGCTGAAGGCGAGTGCGCCTCAGACAACTGAATCTACCTATTTAAAATGAAAACATATTTTGTTTCTAGCCGTCTTTGCTGCGAGTTTAAATGATGTTGACGGGTTGCATGTAGAGGACGTCTGCATCTGATTTACCTCAAACAGAACATCAGTTTGATGCAATTAGTTTGAGCTACTTTATTCAGAGTTAACATTCTGTAAATGTTCCCAAATTAGAAACCATCTAAAATTATTTTGGTATTATAATGTACAACAGGCACTACATGTAAATACTGCGTGAAATCTAGAACACGCACAGGTCAGGAAGTGTGGGAGCCACAAATCAATGCAAATTTCCTTTAATGGTTAGTTACATATTTCACTGTGAGTGCAACCTGACATTAGCACAGCCGCCCTGCTCACCATGTCACCCGCCATCATCTCACACGTACTCGACACACTGGACATTACAAAGGCCCGTTAATGGAATGACAGCGAACCATGTCTCTTGCCGTAAGTGCATTCTTCTCTCGGGCAGAGAAGCCCGTTCACAGGGAGACGCTGCATTAAAACCAATAATTATCAACAGCAGACTGACTGCAGCATCCTCACTCAACACTGAATTATTATACCAAGTGTTTTATTGTTGGTGCCAAATAGTTAAAAATCATAAATAACTTTAAAGCCCAGTAAAATTCAAAATGTAATTATCGTCTCTACGTAGCCCCGGGGCGTTCATATATCTTTTCCTGGCTGTCACGCATACATAACACATTTTTAATGACTGGTTACTCACAAATGTGCAAAATTATTTAATTCCACTTGCCCCCCTCCATGACTGAGCCCATGGCTGCTGTCAGACGTGCAGGGAGCGATTCAGCAGACAAGGAGAACGCATCAACATCAGAAGACACGCAAATATTTGGACCAAAACAAGCGGCAAGACAATACCTGCAGCTCCAGCTGTTGGACGACTTGCATTTGTACCCGACACTGGGCTGTGCTCCGGTCGTCCAGGGCGTGCTCATTGTTAAGATGTCTGGGGGGAACAAAACCAAAAAACAAACAAACAAACAAACAAAAAAAAAACACACCATATCAGTTGGGATTTCAAATTCTGCAGGATTTCAGATACAGGAACACAGGAGCCCTGTGAAGTTCACGTTAATGGCTTCATGCTGCACATGGAGAACATGTTCCAATCTCTACATCTGCTCAAGCAAAAGAGATGCTTCTTTAACATCCAGCAATGACACTCAATATTTCATGACGCTCATATGTGCCTACAGAGAAACATTTTCAGGTTTGACTGCTGTGAAGAACCTCCTGCCCAAACACAATTTCTTCTCCATGCAGATTTTTGCTTTCTTGACAGTCCGGCTTTTCTTCATCTTTTATATTTTTCTATTAATTGTGTCCTTAAGTTTAAGAGAAATTGGAGCAGATGTTATGGACAACAGGACGAAGAGACAGGACATGTCACCAGCTTGAATTATGGATACAATTATGCCTGATTATTTTATACAGTGAAGATGTTCTCTTTTCTCGTACGTTTAGAACTAATCTAAATAAGCAGCTCGCTGGGCTGCGGACAGGATTTTTTTTTTCCTGTGATTTATATAAAATGGTGGAGATAAGGTTCACGAGTGAAGGCAATATGATTGGAGGAATTTTATCAGCCTCTGCATGAATTACTGTTTGAAAATGCTTATGCAGGGGCATTTCATTAATCATTTAATCATAATCTGAGCAGGATGTTTGAACTGATTTCAGAAATACCCTTTCATTTCACTACTTCATTATGCTCACTAATGGATCCAATATATTATATATATCATAAATTATATCACATCTTCGGTGACCATGTAGGTCACTGTCACTCGGTGTGGCTCTGTGTGCACGCGGTGGCGCCAGGCAGATGGAGGAGCGGCGAGCAGCGTCCAGGTTTCTTTTTTTTTTGCAAAAGCACTTTTTCTGTCATTTACTGCAAATCAAAAACAGTCCACCTGGGAAAGCACAGTAGCTGCACCGGCCTCATGATAGGCCAATAAATTCAGTGCCAGTGCTTTATGTACAGACAACACATTTATGCATTAAACACCACACAGACGCTGGGAAAACAGACGTGCAAGCAGAAGAAAATTGATGGTGCGCTGCTTCAGATGTGAAGGTTTCTCTTCAACCTTGAGGTGAATGATTTAAATCTTGATGGGAAATGCCTTTTCTTCCCCCTTCAGGTCCTCCCATTGTATTTGGATAATGCATTTCTCAAAATGCCTCTCATGTACATTCAGTCAAGCTGGAGTTAATCATTGTCACAAAAGAAAAAAAAAAATCAAGAAAAAGGCATATTTAAAGGATGTGTGGGCATTAAGTCTCAGTGATACCAGTTCAGACTTCAGCGTGCTTTCAATTCGTTTGAGTAAAATAAATGCCAGTTTAATTAAGTGTGTTGAACAATGAACGCGGTAAACATTTCAGGACATCTTAGTAAATTTCAAAGAAAATAATAGGTAAAGACATTTCAGCTTCAGTTTAACTGGCAGAGTGAATTTTCAATGAAGGCTGGCCTACGTGAGCAGCTTTGGAATTTCTCTGTTCATAGGAGACATGTGCCCTGCTTCTTTTCATTCTTTGTTACAGTTCACTTTATTTCTTCTAATGACATGAGAGTCACAGTGTATAATTAATAGGAAATGAAATATTCAAATGGCCCTAATGCAGCCTTGAGAGGACTGTCTGGACACGGGAGCCGGGGATGTGGGGAACTGACATAGAGAGAGACTATGAACGCTGGCATGTGTCACTTTCTGGACTTCAAATGGATCCATTTTTAAGCGCTCCTCTTTCTAGCAAGATGACACTCTCTAATATAATTAGCATAATAAAAAAAAGTTAAACAGACGTTGCTGTAATCATCGCCTTTGTACGCACTTTAGCAATCCTGATATTTATTTTATGTTTTTAATGATATTGACTGTGCTGTGAAAAATATTTTTCTTCACTGTTGGTTAGAATTATTTTTTTTAAATTCACTCTATGTATCTTACACACGAGCACATGCATTCCAAATGTATTATTAAATATTTACCATATATTTATCATTGCCTCTGAAAGAGGTCTTAATGTTTTCAATATGTGTTCTAGTTTTGTTTTCTATGTTGGCTCTCCAGTTATTCTACAGAACTTAAAGTCTAAAAAAACTATAAATAAATATTTACTGTTCTTAAAAGTTTTTTTTTTTAAATCATGACTTTGATGGTCACTTAAATAAAAGCTTTCATTCTGTGTAAGAAAGGCTTTAGAGCAGACTGTTGTCACAGCACTAGAGGGCGCTGCAGCGTTTCACTGACTCTGACCTCTGACTGGACACTGAAAAAAAAAAAGTCTTGACCCTCACAAAATGTCCTCCAACCCCTGCGTGCTACGCCCTGAACACAAAACAGGGACGGTGATGTGGTACTTTGTATTTATCAAGGCCGCACACGCTGGAATGAAATGTTTTCTTTTCAAGATAGGAAAAAATACACACACTGTCTAAAACAACATGTTAGTGGCGTGTTGGTTGTTGGTGTTGGCGCACGGCGCTAAAATCTGGTTGACGTTAGTCCTCACCTTTCTGTCTCTCAGCGTTCTCTTTTATTTCAACATTTCAGCCTGCCTGAGCAGACGTAGGACAGAGAGTTGTTTTGATTTTGATTCTTTTCGGGGGCCTGCACTATGGCTTGCTGGGCTTCATGTGGAAGTGCTTAAGGCTTTGTGAGTTAACACCTTGCTGAGCTGCTCGCACTCTCGCCTGCTGTTAAACAAAGGCAGCTTTGTGGAGACTCTCCCCAAATGTTTTCTTAACATGTTCCAAGCGGTTTGAGCAGGCAACTAAAGTAAACAAGATGTTGCCATGATAAAAACACTTGTAAAAACATAGAGAGCACTTACAGACTTTTAAGGCAGAGCTCGACTGGACGCGCAGAATTTAGTTTCCTCTTCTATAAACAAAGGGTGAGGCAACGTCGGAATACAATAAATAGTGACAGATATAAAGGGACACTCCCAAATGTGTGCAGTGCCCGTTTAATATGTGAGTATGCATTTACAGAAACAATTCTTTGGCTCCTCACAAAAAGGAAAAACTAAAACAGCAGCTTTTCGCACATCTTGCAGGGAAGCTTTTCAGATTTCAGCGACTTCACAGCCTGGTGTAATGAGCTTTTCAAAGTCGAACTCAGCTCGTGTAAACAATCAAATGAGGATTCAAACGTCTGACAAAGACTCCAAACTTTCAGTCCTCCGCAGCACCTTTCCTTCCCGTGTCTGTGCGCTCATTCTGCTTGTTTTAGCATAATGGAATTGTGTCATATCTTGTTTAAAGTGCAGCTAATCCGGGGTGACAGTGAGCCATCGATCTGCTGCCACCACGCAGATGTTTTCATCCTCCCCATAACCATGGCGCTGTTATGTGCTGGATTACCCAGAACGCACTGCACCCAGGGCTGAATAGTAAAGTAGGGCTCTGACTCTCAGAGCAAAACAAAGGCCGGACAGGGTCAAAGCCGTTACACAGAAAAGATGCCACACAGCAGGTGATGATGAAGCTCGCAAAGTAAAAGTGTAAAGTGGCGTGCAGACCCCGCACGCTGCCGCAGCGCATCATCAGCATGACAAACAAAACAAAAACTACTACAACAACACAGTCAATTATTTATTTGAACAAAAAATATACCAAAACATTTCTTAGTGTAACAATGTCAAATTATGGTGGCTGTTTTTAATATGTTTGCTCATATTTGTGGAACACCACAAATCAGGGACTGTCTGAACTGTGATGGAGAAAACAGAAATAAGTCGTCGCTGCCCCAGAATGAAATTAATCTGAATTGAAGTAAATGCTTAATTGTCCATTTCTCTTTGGCTTAATCTTTTATTCTCATAAATCCTTATGAAATTCTCTGGTTCTGATAAAACAAATTGTATGAAAAAAGGAGGCAGGGATCTTCTTTTGATGAGATAATGGACATGTGAAGAAGGAGATGGTGATGTGAAGAACAATGAGAAACATTTGTTGAATTTACCAGCAACTGTGGCATTATGTATTTTCTCAATAAACCAACATATGGTGATCAGATAAGAAAGGTTTTGTACATAAATGTTTGCATTAAGATGGTATAATCTTGCAGATAATCGTAAGAAAATAAAATAATGAAAAAGAGTTTCCACAGCTTAAGGCCAGATAAATTTGAGACTTTGTATGACATTTTAAATGCCAGTCAGAATGAAATTTAAGACCAACATTACAATCACAAAAATTAGGGTAAAAACAACATAAATGGCTGATGGTTAGAAACAAATTTGCCCAAATATCTATAGATCACGGCGACTGGTTTCCCTGAAAAGCAAGTTTTCATTAACGTTACACACTTGACGTTACACCCATGTCATCATGTAAGTTACATCGACCAAGTTGTAAGCGTTTCTGCTCTGAGTGTTCAGGCAACAAACTAAAGAGATCTGTTGTCTCACTTTGGGTAGCATGTGGCTGTGACTAAATTATGAAAAGTAGATATTGCCATTTATTTTGATATTTTTAAATGCAATGTCAGAAGAAAACATGAATTAAAATCCTACTTCCCATGTCATGGCATTTCTAAGACATGTGAAAGACTGATTTAAGAGATTTTCTTTTCAAACTTTTAAAGAATCTGAAGGCTGAACCTTGAACAAACCCTTATGTATTAAAAAGTATCTAATTCTAATGGAATATTCAGAGCTTCTGGGGGAGGGGTGTCAGATACAAACTACAGCTTATTGATACTATCACGATATGTAGGTGCCCATTCACTACATATTCTGATTGTGAATACTTGTCATTCTACAATGATTGAAATTCGGTGTTATGAATTATCGCAATTATTGTTTGTTCCAGCAACAGACCATGAGGAAAAAGTTGAATAATTCACTTCACTGGAACAAACACATGCGCACACATGCGCACACACGCGCGCGCACACACACACACACACACACACACACACACACACACACACACACACACACACACACACACACACACACACACACACACACATCTCAAAAAATTTGAATATTGTGAAAAGGTATTTCAGAGAGTGAAAATTATACATATTCTTATTTCAATGAATAGAAACCAAAACGTTTCAGTCATAGTTTTTATTTTAATTTTGATCATTCCAGCCTCCTGGTCAAAAAAATATATAGAAAATGCATTTCTCAAAATATTAAACATTGTATTTCAAGCCACTCTTTTATTTTAAAAACTGACCGGATTCTCTCGGTTACATCTCTATTGCTTGAGGGCCAAAAATTTAACCCACAAGTTAGCAAAATGAGTAAAAAACAGATGTCTTTGGAAAGTTTCTTTTTGAAGGGGAAAAGGCCCAGTGAAGAAATTAACATTCATGGAGTGTTTAATAATAAAACAAATTGGTAAAAAAAAAAATGGTAAAATTGTCAAGCATTGACCGGTCCGCGGTGATAAAAAGGTTGGGGACCACTGGTCTAGAAGACACTCACCTACACATCTACAAGGAAATTAATCCACAAAATGACTTGCAAGCTTTGGGACTTTTTTGGAATTGGATCTGTTTTGGACACTTTTTTTTTTTTGGTTTTTATGTTCTCCTTTCTGCATTTGCATTTTGTTTTGTTGTAAGAATTTCTTTGTTATTGTTAGAATGGCCTAAGCAGTGAATCACCCCTCCAAGTCTGCTGCTCAAAAAAAAAAAAAAAAAACCCACCACAGGGACTTTTTCCTTGCCATGTCACCTATGCTCTTGCTCAAGTGGTTGGTATATATATATGAAAAGCCTTGTTGCGTGGTATTCTCAATGCCAAAGCAGTGTCATGAGAAGGAATGGTGACATCAGGAAGTGGTAAATGCTGTCACACTCCGACCTTTTTGGATGTGTTGGAGACCTTAAATGTGGGAATGGATGTACAACAGAAGTCAAAGTAAATGTAATAATCATTTCTTTTATTTGTATCTTTCATACTATCCCAACTTTTCCTGATTTGGGGTTGAACTTCACACACACACACACACACACACACACACACACACACACACACACACACACACACACACACACACACACACACACACACACACACACACACACAGTGTTTTACAATAAAATGTTGTGTTGACCTAATTCTGCTCACCAGCTACTGCTATAAAAATAAATAAGACTGATGGATAATAAAATGGATAATAAGATGAGAAACTGACTTTGTGTTTTGCATTCACCAAACTCCAAGTTGGGTTATTCATTGTTCCATCCATGTTCCAGTAGCTTGCTGGTGCTACAGGTTGTTAGGCGAACTCCACATTTTGGTCTGGATTGGCAATCACAGTGGTGTTATTTCCACAACACAACTACACATGACAAAGTCTGCATTCCGATTTGGTCACGTCTAATTATGCTTCTACCTTTTTGTGGCTCATCAAATGAAATTAATTAGCACATTCCCTTGTAATTGTTAAAGTAGTATTTGCATTATAAATGAATATTCCAGCAAAATAAATTTATATTGCTTTCTGTTGCATGAAGTGGTAAAACCATGTTTTAAAAATAAAGCAACTTATATGAGGTGAGCCTGTGAGCTCGGTCAGGCAGACAACTTGACCTGTTTTCTCCATATACACTGACATGCCTCATTCAGCAAAACTGTCATGTACTTACCACATACAAACACACTGTCTACACAATCCACTAAACACTCCCTCCAAATTGGGTGAACTATTTAAGATGCAAATTTCCCAGCTCCCCCCTTTGCCTGTCAAATGCTGCCAATACTGCATACGTGTCACTGCTGCTGCTCAGTCCCACCTCCACCCCAGCATCCACCTGTGGTCTCTGATTGGTGAAATGTGTACACGTGATCATCACTCCCCAATATCACAAGCAGCATCTGTGGGGAGTGACAAACGTTCTACACCAAACTCAAAGTATGTTCTGCTGCTGCAATAAATCTGCTTACATGTGAGTTGTTTGATATGTTTTTCCTCTATATGATGGATTTTTGGACAGATACGACTAATACTCTGGCACGACACTGGTAAAGTGTATAACCCAAAGTGCTTCTCGACTGAAATTGAAACCTGATGGTGCACGTTGTGCCAACGTGATCTCAGGCTGTCTGCCATTATTTTTCTAACTGAAAGGGAGATGACACAAACCACTCAGATTAGAGTTACAACAAAGACATTCAACTTCAAAGCCTAAAATGAAGCAAATTCATTTGAATTATATTGATTCGGAAATTTGAAAAGTGGTTTTCCTCACCCCCAATAGCAGCACACTGCTTTAGTGGACCTGCAATAAAGTGATGAAAACGTGTGTGTGTGTGTGTATGAGAGAAAGAGAAAGAAAACTCGACAAAAGGGAAAAGTAAAACAAAACAAGCCACTGGCAAAAAGACTAAATCAAAGACACACCAACCCTCCTGTGCAGTGACAAGGGCAAACACGCAGAGCCGTGTAAGTGTGGGCTGCCACAGATAAACATCCTACCGTTGTTTGTTTGGGAAAAATGGCCCCGGTCACCATGGGAACAGCACTTATCACAGGAATCAGAGGCCCATGCCGTTCTCAGAAAGAGACCCAACCACAGTACCCTTGTCAAGAGAGGACCAACCTATGCAGCCACACTTGGGAATAACAACCGGCTGCACCTGTAGTGCCTCTGAGCTACCAAACATGTAATCGACCCAACACAAAAACAAGCTGACAACCAGAAAACTTTAGCTCTGACTATGACTTTCACTTACTTGAGGAATGACTGAAAATCATCAAACACGGCCTCACAGCCGGGCCACTTGCAAACACCATGGCCATAGAGAGGATGACTGTGCGGGGAGGGCTCTTCTATCGTCGATCTGAAAGACACAGATGACAACTTATTAAAAAAACAAACACACACATCTACAAAATAACAAGTCACACACGTATCCACAGTTGAAAATTTTGGAGTTTCCACATTGTTAAAAAAAAAGGAACAAAACAAACAACCACACAAAAAAGACTCTTCAGTCAGTGTCCATACAGCTGGCTCAACTGCCATCTGACATCACCAATTTCGACTTTCGTCCTCTTCCTCAGGCAGCAAGGCACTTTAGTGCCTGATTTATTAAGGTTTGCATGAGTAATAACATGCACAAACACCATCGCTCCCACAAAAAAGTGCACACTGATTTACTAATGGTGTGCACTAAGGATTGTGTCTTTTAAATTAACAAAATAGTGCATATTGTCCACTTAACATGCCTACCTTTGTGGATACGCACTTTGGGGTGTGTCCATCAAAATGCACAAAAATGTTGGTGTTGAACATGCAAACAGGTGAAGTTTGCATATGGAACATAATTCATCAAGGCTAAAAGCAATTTTAGGGGCTGAGATTCTGTCTGTAATTTAGCACGTTTGAAACATTGCTAACTTAGCGAGTGTTAAGGAATCAATGCAGATGCATAAATCTAATTCAAGTGAGCCATTTGGGTATGCATTTCTTTGTTTCACGCATTTCTTATTTTCACCAATGAAAACACCATGTTTAAACATTAATTTGTAGTGGTCTATTTTTATTAAACTAAGCAGCCAGTAACTAAATAAAATGAAATGTAACATTTATGAAGTTGTTCTATGTAACAGAAATATAAACAGAAAGTGTGTGTGTGTCTGTCCAGTGCAGACAATAGTCAGGACCGTGGACAGCTCCGTCGACAGCCACCTACATCTAAAACATACACAAATGATTGTCATTCTATATCACGTCCTCTACGATTATGTGAAAGTGAAGAGAATGTTAACACTGGAGTGAAATGCACCCCACTGTGTGAACATGCATTTGAAGATTGTCACCTTAAACTGTCATTATAAGAGCGAGCAGTGCTGATTTTGGACTTGTGCCACAAACACTGTGCACCTCCTGTGACAAGCCATTTTCAAACCACATTCATTTATGAATTGGTAAATGTTTAATAAATGACAATTTTAGTTAAAATATGTCTCTTCGACATCGTTATTCCATCGTGTGCTTACTGTCAAGAACACATGCACGCAAAATCCTCATTTACATACTGAGGTCTATGTCATATTATTACATGCTGTCATGTGCATTTATTCTAAGTAAATCAACCACAAAACATTTACCAGCCAAAACTTTGCAATGCCCACACAATTTAGCAGTGGTTATTTTGGACCTCAGTAAGTCAGGACGTTCATGTTTAAAAGAGCACAGATTCGAAGAGCAGGTAGCTCAGATAAGGAGGTGGCCTGCCAATATGTAGAGCTGGGTTCGAATCCTGCTGTGTGTCCTTGTGTCTATGTCCTTGGACAAGACACTTAATCTCCATTGTCTCAGTCCACCCAGCTGTAAAAATGGGTACCAGCCTTGGCTGGGGAAGTAAATGTGAGTCATCACTGTAATGCACTTTGAGTAACAGCTGCATGGAAAAGCACTACAGAAGTGCAGTCCCCCTTCTTCTTCTTCTTCTTCTTCTTCTTCTTCCTTTGAACACAACTGCAATCTCAAGCATCTGATCAAACAATGCAACAGTGGTGTTTCCAACTGTTAGACAATGAAACACACAGTTCCCCTCCGTGGAGCGTTCCCACTTGCTGCGGTGGGTGGGTGGGGGTCATTCTGTACATTACATGTTGTATCACAGACAGGAGAAAGACATAAATGTTTGGAAAAACAATATTGTGTCAGGTGTTGCTGAAGATGTTTTCATTTGCACATTGTAAAGTGAGAAAATTGCAGCAGTCCCTCTTGATTAGGGATGGGTATTGATAAGATTTTATCGATATCGATGTCATTATCAATTCCACTTATTGATCCGATTCCTTATTGATTCCCTTATCGATACCTCTTGTGAATTTTCTGTGTACTAAAGTAGGCTTTACAGATTTTCTATGTCAACAACATTTTAAATTGGTCACTGGATCCTTGATCTCTGGGCATAAATAAAAATAAACAAAATCTGTAGTTTTTGTCAAAAGCATTTCCTTTCAGACATTTTGGCATGAATGTCTCTCCGTACCTCTGAGCTGAGCTCAGCCTGCTGCTGCACATCAGCACAGGATGCCTCGTTTTGGGAGGAAAAAATGTTTTGATCGATTGCAGTTTGTTTCTATTACAGCGTTTGGAAAGAGTTGTCATTTGATTTAAACGGTGTTTCGCTTTGAAGTCATTAATTCCGACTGGACTCTATCATTCTAACTTGACTCGGCAGAGAGCCGCGCAGCATTTGGAGCTGTGTGAACAGAACGGACGACGATTCTCGTTTCTTTCTCCCAACAAGACAGGAGTCCCAGTTAGTGACTTTAATCCACACAAAAGTGACTCACGATTGACATATTCAGGGATGAAAGTGGTGAAAAACAAAAAAAGCTGTAACCCAAAATTACCCCCCCAACACCACCCACACGAAAATGTTTGAATTCTAGATGCTCTGAAATGCAATCTGGGACTATTCCAGACAATAAATTGCAGTGAGTGCAGCATTTATTTGGTGAGAAAAAAAACCAACTTTCCTTATTCAAATTAATTCCAGTAGTATTCTGCTCTTACTAGGATGCAGCAGTTTTCTAGCTTGGCAGATAGTTTTGGAGAAAATCACTGAAGAAATTAACAAATTGAAAATATTGTTTGACTGAAACAAGTTGTCAGTAAACTTAAAACAGGGATTAAGTGGATGTGTAAGAGTCACTAGGTGTTCACAGGAAACACTTATTTATTTCTATATTTATTTATTTATTTATGTTCATTGTTAGTTGGTTTTATCTTTTCTGATGTGTTTTGTTTCTTCAGGTTTGTAGCGGTATTAGTTATTATGAGATTATTTCTATTGTTGTTGTTGTTGTATTATTATTAATACATGAATAAAAAGTAATAAAAAATTACAAATGTGCTGAGATGCAAACAGCTTAATGCTAACTTTAACATTGAAAATGCCATGCTAACATGCTAACATGTTAGCATCTGTCCCGTTTTTAAGTTAGAAAATACATCTAACAACTGTTTCAGAAGACCATAACAGGTTGGTTTAACATAAAAAGGTAAATAATACTCACAGACATATGCTCTTTGGGTTTTTGTTTTTTTTTTTTTTTGGGGGGGGGGGATTAAGATAAAGCGGAATAAAACAATGAACCACTGAAGCAGAGATTGAAGCACTGCTTCGATCTGTGAATCACTGCTTCGATTGGTTCAAGGTTCAAAGCCGCGCTGCAGAAATGGTTGATTACAGACCCGCTGCAGGATCTGTAATCGACGTAGAGGAATGATCATTTTCCCGACAAACACCCCCAAAAACAACGGCCACTCTGAAGGACCGATAAGAGAATCGTTAAGTAAAAAGGTTATTGATGTTGGTGGATCAAATCATTTCTTAGCGATACCTGAAAGGAACCAGTTCTCGATACCCAACCCTACTCTTGATGCAGGTGAATTCAAGAAGACCGTTGAAAACCTTGCACATTATTCAACACACACCAAAAGGAAACAAGCAGGGACATAATGTAATCACAAGAATTTACAACAGGTTGCTGTTTTGTGATTTTGGAAAGGCAACTGCTTGATTTCAGTAACAAATGAAAAGGAAATTTCACAGTGCTGTTAAAAACGTCACTACATGGCACTGAGCCACCAATGGAAGAATGGCTCCAATGTCCAATGAGGAGTCTGCAAATTTTCCCCACATCTGTGTGGATGAAAACATGCTCATTGGGCGTGTGAATGAATGTGAAAAGTATGAGGACCCTGCTGTAAACACACACAGTCTGATACCTTGAATAAAGATCTTAACTTACAAAAACTGAGAAAAAAAGAAAATCACACAAACTGCACGATTACATCCAAAAAGCACAGACTTGGATGGTTTTTCTTTGCACCACTCAAATGTAGGTGCATCTTTGTGAGATGAATCATATCATCATAAATACTAACAGACAAGTTCTGCAAGTTTTATTGTCATTCATGCTTTCATTGTCTGTTGTGGGAAAATGAAAATAATTACGCTGAACACAAGCCTGTGAGAACAAACTTGTCAATAAGCAAAGTTGGCATAGTTACTGTATGAAATTGTGAGTCATACAGTTACCTGATTTGTCAGGTATAGCCCCGCCCACAGTCTTTGCTGAACAAAGGCGTTTGTCTCTTTTTCACATTCTGAGGTCTGAGATGGGGACGTAACACTGGCCCTTGTGTAATTTATGAGGCTTCCACATAAAAAGCAGTGGTGGCCTAGAAGAAGCCTAGAATATAGAAGCTCATTTCAAGCTGCATGGAAATTCAAAACAGCACATATGTTGGTTTAAGCTTTTTCTAAATACATGATGTTTCCATTTTCAATTTGCTACTTCAAACTGCACAATGTAGAAGGGAAAACCCAGCTAAAGAGCAAAAGAAGAAGAAAATGAGTCATCCTGAAAACTTCTGAAAGTTGTCTGGGGCCCACTGTCGTAGCTGCTGGGTTTTATGCAAAATTAGATCCATTGTAAGCCTTATTCTAATCCAATTACATTGTTTCTGCAAATCTGACTGGTTAGTCGTGTGAGATTTCAGACCGTATAATATCGTGTGTAGGGTGGCAAAATATTCAACCGTTTTACATTTGGACATTTGGATCTGCGCCCTGACAGCACACGCTGCTATGCAGGTGTCAATAATGGTGGTGTCAGCTCAAAGTGAGAGAAAGTCACGTAGCCATGATGATGCCGAAATGGGTGACTTTGATGTGGATTCTGATACGGAATTACCATTTCACATTTGATGGATTTTCACATTTGATGGATTTGATGGATTTTCACATTTGATGGATTACTCTGTGCCCTGGCCACTGTTGAAGCGACGCTGGTTCAACGGTAAGCCTTGCCAAACAAATTACCTACAGAAAAATAAACCATGCAAATGATGGAATTGGATTACAATGGGACTAATGGGTCGCAAATATCAATTTTACCAGTAAAACTCCTTTTCCGATAAAGCTCAATTTGCGACCATATAACCACAGCATGAACGTCCGCAAATCATCAGCCACAACAGGGTTATTCAATAATTTTGCCAGCTGACCAGATGCTTGAAAGAAGTCAGGACGACTACGTCCACATCGTCCTAACCAAAATAAATAAATAAATTTTAAAAAATCACAATTTCAGGAAAAATCCTGAAAGGTCTCATGTAGCCAGTGCTTGTGTACATTCTGTTATTTGTGGTACCTTTCAGTGACATGCAGTCAGGTGAGGCACAGCCTAAGTATCTGAACACACTGCGATTTTGCAAGTTCTCCCACTTATAAATCATGGAGGGGTCTGAAATTTTCATCTTAGGTGCATGTCCACTGTGAGAGACATAATGTAAAAAAAAAAAAAAAAATCCGGAAATTACAATGTATGATTTTTAAATAATTTATTTGTGTGTTACTGTTGCAAATAAGTATTTGAACACCTGTGAAAATCAATGTTAATATTTGGTACAGTAGCCTTTGTTTGCAATTACAGAGGTCAAACATTTCCTGTAGTTTTTCACCAGGTTTTCACACACTGCAGCAGGGATTTTGGTCCACTCCTCCATACAGATCGCCTATAAATCTTTCAGGTTTGGAGTTTCAGCTCCCTCCAAAGATTTTCTATTGAGTTCAGGTCTGGAGACTGGCCAGGCCACTCCAAGACCTTGAAATGCTTCTTACGGAGCCCCTCTTTAGTTGCCCTGGCTGTGTGTTTGGGGTCATTGTCATGCTGGAAGACCCAGCCATGACCCATCTTCAATGCTATTACTGAGGAAAGGAGGTTGTTTGCCAAAATCTCGCAATACATGACCCCATTCATCCTCACTTAATACGGTGCAGTCCTCCTGTCCCCTTTGCAGCAGAGCACCCCCAGAGTATGATGTTTCCACCCCAATGCTTCACGGTTGGGATGGTTTTCTTGGGGTTGTTCTCATCCTCTAAACATGGTAAGTGGAGTTGATTCCAAAAAGCTCTATTCTGGTCTCATCTGACCACATGACCTTCTCCCATGCCTCCTCTGGATCATCCAGATGGTCACTGGTGAACTTCAAACGGGCCTGGACATGTGCTGGCTTGAGCAGGGGGACCTTGCAGGGCAGACCTCAGGACAGACCTCTCCATGATTTCTAAGTGGGAGAACTTGCAAAATCACAGGGTGTTCAAATACTTATTTTCCTCACTGTATCTGATATTTTCACTTTATAAAACTTCAGATGTGACGTTAATTTAAATAACTTGTCCGAAATTAGTTTGGTTAAAATTTGAACCATAAGTTAAAAATGTATGTCTGTGGATGACTTGGGTGATATTGCCTGCATATCAGTATGGGGTTAAAAGAAATGAGATATTTGTGTGTGTGTGTGTGTGTGTGTGTGTGTGTGTGTGTGTGTGTGTGTGTGTGTGTGTGTGTGTGTGTGTGTGTGTGTGTGTGTGAGAGAGAGAGACCAGTTCTTCTTTGACTGCGAAGGGTAGAGCAGTTTCTTTTAGACGCAGCTCTTCTCTGTTTGCAGAGGGTAGAATTACACATCTGCTACAAAAGATTTAACAGCTAGGTGCTCAACTGATTTTAAATTTTATAAATGTTTGTAGCTGTTCAGCTTTATTTACCACGTTAACAGTCTAAAAATTATCGGACAAAAATTTATCAGAAGATAATTAGCCGGATTTTGAATTTACTTTGAATTGAATTTTCAAATTGTGAATTTTTTATATGAATGGCCATTCAAATATCAATTGTTTGCTCTATGTTGTTTGTTTCATTGTCTTTGTAAAATATATGGTACAAGCAAAACACAATTTCTTGTGTCAGTCTCCCTCTGCTCCGAGAGACGAATTTACCTTCTGATACGTAGCCCAGAACTATAAATATACAACTGTTAGTTTCCAGTACATTCATACTATTGTACTTCATCTAATGTAACAGCCTAGTTACACTAGTGATCCCAGCGATTCTTCTTGCAGCAACTCCACAGCTGCAGAATAAGTGACAGCAAGCTGCAAGAGCAGCCGTTCACTTATTTTTAACTCTCGCCTGGACTTTACTTTCAGAATGGAAGATTACATATCCAAACTGAAACAATTTTACAAACTGGACTTTCAATCGAAGCAGAAGGTAATAATTAAAGGAAGACCAACACCATAGCTAAAAGGTTAGCTTCAGACAACAGAAGACCCGCTCTTTTCAAACGGAGTGTGACATACATAAAGTCTGGCTGTGTGGACGTCCAGACGTCCTTTTTCTGCCTCCTTTTCTCAACTTGTGACAATGTCTGGACTCAGATGGGATATTGTGGCCGAAAGAATTTACAAAGTGTCATCAAACATGAGCAGTCGACCACTCACATTCAAAGCCAGAAAAGAGGACTTACTTCCCTGGCAGTGATCTCCACTAAGACAGAGAGACTTTTAAAACTGAAGGAACACAAGTAAAACTTCTATAAACAAGTCATCTGAACAACATGCTTTTGTTCAGAAGGAGCAGTACATGGACTTCATTTATAAGTAAAGGTAAGACCATAACTTTTTTTAATTAAATGTGCTTTTTTGTGTGCTATAGTTTGTATGTGTAAAGAATGCTGATATGAGGTTTTACACATAACCCGTTAACTGTTGTCCATCAAACTTTGAATAAGCTACTCTGTGGGGTTCATATGTTTGTAAATTTGATTGTGATGAAATCAGTGCCTCACCAGCCATCAACCTCACCGCACGTCACTGGTACCTTTAAATATTGTTTATGAATCTAAACACTGCAGTTATAGTTCATTTGATTGTATTTTATTAGATTTCAACACCAAAGGTTCAACGGAACTGTTTCAAAACTGTTGGTCACATAGTGATATCCCAATTAGCACATTTTGGACTCCAGCATCATTTTATGAAACAAGGGTGTTGCAAAGGTTTCAAAATGTTCCAAAACACTTTCTGGGTCTGGCGTCACCTTAACTTGTTTGGTTTGCTGACACTCATGTACAGGAAAGTAACAGTGGGTGCAGCACACTGGTACCTTCTTGTACTGGTACCTTCTTCTTGTAGTCTTTCTTCAAAACTTTCGAAGAAAGACTACATGCAAGTTGAACCACAGCTGTTCCTAATTTTGCAGAATCTGTCTATCATGCACCAACTATCTAGCAGTTGGCATACATTGATATCCCATAAGCACTGACATCATAGCAAAAACAAAGCTGTCTGTTTGACTGATGTGGAGCAACAAAGTTCACCACATCAGAATCAGAATAAAATTTATTGCCAAGTAAGTTTGCACATACAAGGAATTTGATCTGGTATTATTGGTGCATAAATAATAAGAAAACACTTCTATAAAAAGTAAAGCAGTCAAATAGACAAAACTATATTCACTGTTAAATAAATAAGCCATAATAGAATGGGACCATGCAAAGACAGGTGATTGGAGTACAGATGCACAGTATCTTTCAGTGCAGGGATGATCAGTCTGTGCTTTATGGCAGTGGGGGGAGGAGGCAGGGTAAGTGGCAGTCTCTGGCATTGTTTATGAGTCCAGCTGAGGATGGAAAAAAAGCTGTTTTTGTGTCTTGAGGTTTTGGTCCTGATGGACCTCAGCCACCTGCCAGAGGGGAGCGTGACAAAAAGTTTGTGTCCTGGGTGGAAGGGATCAGCCACAATCTTCCTTGCTCGCCTCAGGGTGATGGAGGCATACAAGTCCGGTAGGGATGGCTGACTGCAGTCAATCACCTTCTCTGGTGCATGGATGATACGCTGCAGTCTGCTTCTGTCCTTAGTAGTGGCAGCAGCGAACCAGACGGATGGACTCAGTGATGGCAGTGTAGAAGTTCACCATCACTGTTTTAGGCAAGTTGAACTTCCTCAGCTGCCACAGAAAGTATATCCTCTGTTGTGCTCTCTTGATGAGAGAGCTGACATTCAGCTGACACTTGATGTCCTAGGTGATCCCCAGGTAGCAGAAGGACTCCACAATGGCGACTGAGTCACCCCATCACACAGGGTGATGGGGTGACCAAGACTGGGTTCTTTCTAAAGTCAACAACCATCTCCACTGTCTTGAGGGCATTAAGCTCCAGATTTTTCTGTCTGCACCAGGACACCAGGTGATCCATCTCCCATCTGTAGGCAGACTCATTCCCATCAGAGATGAGACCAATGAGGGTTGTATTGTCTGGAAATATCAGGAGCTTCACAGACTGGTGACTGGAGGTGCAGCTGTTTGTGTACAGAGAGAAGAGTGGAAAGAATGCAGACTTCAGGGATCCAGTGCTGATGGACTGTATGTCGGAGACATGCCCTCCCAGCTTCACATGCTGCCGCCTGTTAGACAGGAAGTCTGTGATCCACCTGCAGGTGGAGTCAGGCACGGCAAGCTGAGAGAGCTTGTCCTGCAGCAGGGCCGGGATGATCATATTGAAAGCAGAGCTGAAGCCCACAAACAGAATCCTGATGTAGGTTCCTGGGGAGTCCAAATGCTGGAGGATGAAGTGGAGGGCCATGTTGACAGCGTCATCTACAAACCTGTTGGCTCTGTAAGGGAACTGGAGGGGATCCAGGGGTCGGTCAGAGATCGCCTTGAGGTGTGTGAGGACAAGGCGCTTGAAGGTTTTCATCACCACAGAGGTCAGAGCAATGGGTCTGTAGTGGGCATGTGAATCTCATCACTGACAACGATTCGATATGCACCTCGATACACTACCGGCAATACGATACAATATAGCGATACATGACGATACTGATAATACAATGCAACACGACTCACCCCGTTCCCCATTTGATGCGATCTGATATGTATTTGATGGTGATTCAATTCCTCAGAATGCAATACGATGTGATTTGGTGTGATATGATTAATGATGGGTATTGATAAGATTTTATCGATATCGAAGCCATTATTGATTCCACTTATCGATTTGATTCTTTATCGATTCCCTTATCAATACCTCTTTACAGGCTTTACAGGTTTTCTATGTCAACAACATTTTATTGAGTCTTAAAGTAAATAAATATGAAATTGGTCACTGGATCCTTGATCTCTGGATATAAATTAAATCTGTACATGACAGATTCTAGATCTCTGGACAGAAATAGAAATAAACAAAACGTAGTTTTTGTCAAAAGCATTTCCTTTTAGATATTATCGACACACATGTAACTCCACAGACTGAGCTGAGCTCTTGCAGTCGGCTGCGCTGCACGTCAGGATGTAATTCATAAAAAACGGAGGACGTCTCATTTTAGGGTGGGGGACAAAACGGGTTTGGTCAGTTGTAGTTTGTTTGTATTATAATTTTTGGAAAGAGGTGTCATTTGATTTAAAACAGCGATTCGCTCTGAAGTTGCGCAGCTGACATACCATACAGTCATGCTCTGACAAAGGATGCTCTCCACAGTGCTCCCATAGAGGTTCACCAGGAGCTGAGGGGATAGACCAGCCCGTTTCAGCTTCCTGAGGAAGAAGACCCTTTGCTGTCCCTTCTTCATCAGGTGGGAGGTGATGACTGACCAAGAGAGGTCCTTGGTGATGTGGAGTCCCAGGAATTTGATGTTGTCCACCACCTACACCATCTCACCGTTTATGTGAAGTGGTCGGGGGTGGTCTTCCTGGTCTTCCTGAAATACACAATGACCTCCTTGGTTTTGTTCAGAAGCAGGTTATTCTCTGAACACCACTGAGTCAGATGTTGTACCTCCTCCCTGTAGAGAGCCTCCTCATTGTCACTAATAAATCCAACTATAGTGGTGTCATCAGCAAACGTCACTATAGTGTTAAAAGAGTGGATGGTGGTGCAGTCCTGAGTAAAGAGGGTGAACAGGATGAGGGTGTTCAGCATGATGGTGGTGGATGTATGTCTTCCTATCCTGACGTTCTGTGGCCCACAGGTAAGAAAGTCCATAATCCATGTGCAGAGTGAAGTGGTAAGTCCAAGATCCTGGAGTTTGTGAACCAGTTTATATGGGATTATTGTATTGAAGGTGGAGCTGAAGTGTATGTAATTATTTAGTATCACTGAGCCATAATGCATTTATTTCTGATCATCCCTGCAGAAACACTCCCTCTGTACTTTCAGTTTTCCTGGTGCATTGTGACCCGGATCCCACCTGGAGGAGTTGGCATCATAACACATTTTCACACATAACAGTGTACCACTGCAAACATCAGCTCCTGGCATCAATTTTTCTACTGACCACGCCATGTCACGAGAGGCTGATGTACACACATCCATGGGGAGCGTGCGCCTCCTCACAATCAGTCTAAACAGCTGAAACACGCCTGAAAAACAAACTTTACAACATCTTCCATATGGCGAGAGGCACAGTACAACAACCAGCAGTGAGGAAAAGTGGCCTGTGTGGAGCCGGCGTCGGCAAAGGCAGTCAGACAGGCAGCCATATGGACACAGGCACTATACAAGACACACAACTTTCAGCTACAAGAGCCTGGGGGACTGCCCTACATTGCTACCACCTGTGCTCCTCCTCCAGTATGAGCCCTGCTCCCTAACACAACAGGCTGGAGAGGGAGATTCATTACATCCCACACTGCACTGCTCCCATTCACCAACAACTCCAACCGCCACAATCTCATTCAATTATTCAATAACACAGACAGTGCAGCACTTCAAAAATGTCTCCAAATGCAAAAAAAACCCCCCAAAAAAACAAATTAAATAAAATAATCTGCCACATCATCAATAATTTTAATAAACATGGGATACCAGAATTATAGGCTTAAATAAGCTAAAATTCAGATTAAACTTTGTATCAATATTAGTAAAGATGTATCAAATTTTAGAGGTGGTCACACATTTCTTTGTCTTATAATTACTTGGTTAACAGCTCAAAATGTTCATAAAGTGATAATTGAAATGTAATTAGGAAGCAGTCAAGCATTGAAGAATGTGGTTAGCAGGTTTTTTTTTTCCCTGCTCCATTTCAGAAGTCAGAATCTTTTATTTATTATTCAATTATGAATTATGCATTCCCATTAAGACCTCCATTTTGATACAGCTAATAAATACGTTGCAGATGATCTATTATGAGTTTTTAACAGATAAACGTGTGGACAGGTGAAGGTAATGCTGCTTATTAGTTTAAAATGATCCTTTAAAAAAGACTGTGCTCAGGCTTGTTGTTTAATTTTAAAGTAAGATATTGAAATGTGGAGTGAGCATGATGCCCTGTTGACACAGGAGTCATGTTAAATGGTATGTGGTTAAATAGTCACAAATGAGCTCCGTTCATTTAACAGCAGAGTGTGGCATCATGAGGTTTTCCTCCCATTTTGAAATTATTTCAGCACAAAGGGGGAAAAATGAATTAAAACTCAAAGAGCTCTTTTCTGAGCTGTGTTAAATTTGACTTGCACCCACGACAGGTGTGTCAGGATGTTATTACTGACAGGCAGCCTGCAGGAAGAACACTCTAATGATTGCGTGAGCGTAATAAGGAAAACCGTCTCATCAGGGCTCTTTGGGGAAGAGGCAACATTAAAGTTGCTGCAGGCTGGGGCAGAAAGCATATGAACCTTCTAGGTACTGCACAGTGTTTATGTGGAGACAGACCAGAGGAACTTCATGCAAAGATGAATTCGACAGCTGGCAGCCAGTTTTCTACTTGGCTTCTTTTGATGACATGCTTTGGGTCATAAACAAGCCCTGATCTATATGTAGCATAGTGTGTTGATGGGCTGAATCTATCAGCAGAAGTGGGATGTCCATGACGTTCAGCCAGAGTCTGGCAACAAGGTGTGAAGACAGCTTCACTGTTGGTCGTTCAGGTTATTAAGGCTTGGTTCCGATTTATTCCATAGCCGATTCAAATCTGATTTCACTGACTGTCCACTTTATACATATATAGCAAGCGACCAGATCTGAGCTGTGTGTCCATTGCGGCCCTTATGTGCTGTCGATTCCACACTGGTTGCTACAGTAATGAAAGTCACACACATGGAAAAAAGTCACATGACTGCTGTCCAGTGTCTGATCGCTGCAACTAAACCCACATGCTGATCTGTGACTCAGTGCATGTGAATTAGAAAAATAACAAAATATTACAGTGAGTTTATATGCATTTACATATTAATATTTTTAAATGTACACATTATAAAACATTCAACATGAAGTGGAGTCAGGTGATGGTTGGATTCACCAAATGAGCTGTTATCAAAAAATACATAAAACGCACGTACACAGACAAATACAAAAAAAATGTTCAAAATGAATGTGCACTGTAAAGGCCATGTCTAAAAATACAATGGCATTACTGTAAAGCACGTTGAACTTCTGATATATAGATGGAAAAAGCACTTTATAAATGCAGTGCATTTATCATTTAACTGCTATCCAAAAATGGTCACAACAAAATGCAGTGTGGAATTAAAGGATTTAACAAAGACAAATGATGTGAAAAGATTCAGCAGCAGCTGAAATGCTCCTGGGTATAAATACACAAACGCATGAGACTACTGCATGTGTGACACGTGGGTCTGACTCCACGTGGAGTGTGCTTCAGGCATGAGGTATTACAGAGATAAGAAAACACACATGGAACCCCATCTGAGTGTTCAGGCAGACTCCAGTGGATTTGGGGGAAAAAAAAAAAGAATTTCATGTGACATTTGATGGTCCAGACTTACCAACGTGGAATCAGATTCATACTGGATATGCACATAAATCAACCGTACACATCAGCAACAGAAACAGACTTATTTCATCCCTCTTTTGGTCATTTTCTGACCAAAAGAGTGATGGATGGTGTGAAAACAAAGACACAGGCAGCCCTTTTCCTTCATACTTATTTTCAGCTGCAGTGTTTCTCTCCATCTGGGTCCACATGCTGCATTTCTTACAGCTACAGTTCTCAGGCACCTACATGTGAACCAGCGACAAAACCTGCATGATTAGACTGAAATACCAAAAATCTCCACATTGTGATATGATGTAAGGACATTTATAAGGAGTCATCACAGGTGGCTGTGATAGAAGTTGTCGTCTTAGCACAGCAGTTATGTCATCTTTTTCAAATGGTCTGAAGCGGACCTGTATGTCACAGTTCTGAAATGTTTGCGCTGATCAGGTGTGAGAAATGCTGCCCTCCTGCAGTCCTTTCCTTCCCTCGTCTGTGTGCATGGTTTACCCTAAATGATTTAATTATCTGTGTGCGTGTGTGTGTGTGTAAGACAAATGAAAGACGAGAGAGAGGGGAGTGCTGTGCCAAATCTGATTATTTATCTCCTTAACAGATTGCTGTGTTACAGTCCCTGAGCTGCGGTTACTGATGGTTATTCAGAAGTAAAGTGGGCCAAGTGCTTTGTGAGGATGCTCACCGTACAACGCTGACGTAGCAGCGTGCTGGGAATTTGTGTCAAACACAGATCAGACACATTTCATTTAAATAAGCAAATCATTGAATAAAGATGACCTGGCTCGCTTGGGTATATCTCTATCTGCGCAGTGACGGACAGATTGAGTGTCTCGGACTGTGGTTGTATCTGAGACAAACAGATCTCATGCTGCCGTGCTCAACTGTTCTTGCAGACAACTAAAAGCAGGAGCACGTGCCTCCTCGTCTTCAGCGTGTCAAGCCGGCAGTGATTGAATTTCTCCTCCTTCCTTAAGACGGAAGCGCAAAGCTGGTGAGTGATTCCTGTGGATGCACTTAAGGTTTTAGTTGCAGGCGTCGCTGTGCCTGGGCAGATTTTATATGACACATGAACCTAACTACATGGTACTTAGGGTCTGCTGTAAACCAATCCGAAGCCAGCCGGGAAAATAGGCCCATCAGCACACAGGCTTGTTTCTGCTGCACGACAAAAGGACTTGCACAACCGCATCAATTAAAAGTTCATTAAGTTCAGCGCTGGGAGGATGAGTGGATGCTCTCTATTTACGCCCAGCCCGGCCCAGCCCATTATATTCAGCCTGATTATTCTAATCCCTGGATTATAACAGCCGTTTTCTCAGAGACTTGCTCACAATAACCTAACTTCAGAATTTGATTTCATTTTTCTTCCCAAGGACTCCAACTAGAATGGAGTCTGCATCATCAAAAGAGAGGAATAATGCTCTCGATGGTGTGATCCAAGTGCCCCAAATTTTAACACCAGTATGACTTGGTGGTTGTGTGAATGTCAGTTAGCATCATGCAGCACTGAACAGGGAATGTTTTGTCTCAGTAATCCATGACTGCTTCCAGCAGATGGGGTGGATGAGAATCACCTGCTTGCATTTCTGACAGATGTAAGATACGTGGAGAATATTCAGAGTCTTCACTTAAGCTGGTGTTAAACTGCTGTTGGCATCTTCTTTAATCTCTGCTGCCAGCTCGTGCATTATGTCTCCTCCGATGATGCGTGGAGTCCTCAGCTCAGACTGCTTCCTGCCTTCTCATGCTGCTCACCTTGTTCGTCCGTGATGTGTGTCACAGTGTTGGCGAGCCAAAGCCCCACCCTGTGATTTGTCTTTACCCACATGAAAAACTAGATTCAGTCAAACATCACATTAAATCCAGGGAGGCTGCATACTATCATCTGCGAGAACACAAGACGCTAAATTTTTATGTTTCTTCCCAACAAACTTTATGTCCAACAGTCCCTCAATGACGACAACGCCACGCCTACATTCACTCACTGGACAAAAACAAATTCAGAGGCTCTGAAAGTAAGTAAGTAAGTAAGGTTTATTTATATAGCACCTTTCAAGATAGAAATCACCAAGTGCTTCACATAAGAACAGAGCAATTAAAAACAGCAGAAACATAAAACCATAAAAACTAGGTAAAAGCCAGCCTATACAAAAGGGTCTTTAGCTTCACTTTAAATGTTTCAACAGAGTCCACGGAGCGTAGGTCCAAAGGCAATGTATTGCACATTTTAGGTGCCACCACCTCGAAAGCACAGTCTCCCCTGGTCTTCAGTCTTGTCCTAGGCACAACCAATAGGCCCAGGTCCGAAGACCTCAGAGACCTACCTGTCACATATGGATGTAATAGCTCGGTGATATAAGATGGCATTTGACCATGCAGAGCTCTAAAAGTCAGTACTAGAATTTTAAATTGGAGTCTGAAATGGATGGGGAGCCAGTGCAAGGAGGAGAGGATTGGGGTTATATGTGACCACTTTGATGACCTCGTCAGCAGCCTCGCAGCCGCATTCTGAACCGTTTGTAAGCGGTCCAAAGAGGACTTGCTAAGGCTAAAAAATAGAGAGTTACAGTAATCCAAACGTGATGACACAAATGCATGAATGATCATCTCCATCTCCGCCCGAGACACAATGCTGCACAGATGGGCAATATTGCGCAAATGGAAAAAACAAGAAACAGTTGATATGTTTGCAGTGAGGGCTAAAGTCTGTGGTTGACCTACCAGCAGCATCAAAATACTTGACACTAACAATAACATAAGCCAGCAAATAATGAACGACCTGCTTAAGAATGAAAAACTGCATGTCTGTGCTCTGGCATAGGACATGATACACCATGCTCCGACATACTAGTTGTGTGCATAGATTATATAACAGCTGCAGCAAATCTGTTGTGATGAAACACCTGGATTATCAAACTGGCCAACAGCTGAATATCTATTCATTTTCTGTACACACTTATTTCAGTTAAGGGTTATGGGGGAGCTGGAGCCTGTCCCATCAGACACTGGGCGAGGGGCAGGGTACAGCTGAGACAGGACACCAGTACATCTGTACATGTAACTGACAAATACAATGTATTAAAACAACAACCAAAGTCTAGTTATGTCCCACTGAAGACAGCAGACTAGAACCATCTTCCTTAAGTCACATATTCACAGGTTTGATGTTTCACTGAAATCCACAAAACAGTTGAGGAGGAACTGTGTCTATAAGATTCATGGATGGACAGACAGAGGATCTAAATTTCTATTGTTTATAAATAAATATATTTTCCTTGTACTCCTTCCCATGTCCAGCTCCCTGCATTTGGGTCCATTGCCTGAAATGGTCCGGTTCCATCCAGACCCCTAACAATAACAAATGTCATGCTATCAGCGAAGGCGCACCTCACCTTTTTAACATCAGTGTGTCTGTGTGCGCTGTTCTGCATGTCGGAACATTCTACACCACTCGCTGGGCACTTAGAAAAGGCGGGGCTATTTGCGCTCCCGGCTTGGGAGTAGAGTGCAGATGACAACATTCGAGCTGTCTGTGAAAACTGTCGAAGTGCTACACGAGTGTCCGTTACCAAGCAACACACATGGGTATGACTGTGCCAAAGTCCCCCCCAACACATGTGGCGTGTGTGCGTACTGCACCCCACCGCAACACATGTGGCGTGCGGGGGCACACTTGCATAACAAGCTGATAATTATGTACAGACAAGATCGCATAGGGACCAGCCAGCCATGTCTGAGCGCACACAGCACAGCAAGGTGCCTCTCAGCTGACTGCCGGCCTGCCACTTACTGACAGTTGGAAGTGACGGCTCAGTGCAGACATGTTAAATTAAATACGCAGAGAATACAGACAGCACAAGTATATAAATAAATACTACAATAACTACATACATAATTACATGCACATGAGCGTGCATGAAACCATATTTCTACAAATCACTGCGTTGCTTCCAGGGGTTTCTCTCAAAGCCACAGAAGCATCACTGCATTGTCCTTAAGAACACTAAAGCAAATACTGACCATTCCACTAATGGAGTGGGGATGTGTGCATCAGCTGCCATCCTTGAAGAAAACTGGTCTGGGAACATGCACTGGTGCTACAGGTCATCGCCGCCATACCATGGAACCGTCCTGGGTCCTGGCTGGTAACCACCCAGGCAGACAACCAGTCCATCCCTACCTCCTGAAAGTAGCCATCAATCTGCCAGATGATATATGTATGTTCCCTTGGTCTTTTCTAGGCAGTAGGGTACTGAGCACTGAGGTACCTGCTAGACAGATCGTCCACAAAGGGGCGTGTCACATGTCCATGGTATTACAGCCAATGTTCCTTCAAAATAAAAGTGGTACGCCTCATCTGAGTACCCACAAAGGTATTCCAGGTGCTCAAGGGTTCCCCAGACAGGCCTGTACCATTAGTATCCAAGTCTCACAACAACATGATAAGAATAGAAGCACCAAGAATATAAAGAATTGGACCTTCATTCTCCTGCACAAGTATCAGCATTGCCTAACACCTCTGATTACATCTGCATTTCCTGGGCATCTCTATCCATCTCAAACATAGAGGACCCAAGGACACGGACGTCACTGCAAGTGAATGTCACAACAAGTTTGACACTTTCTCCACATACACTTCCTATGGTTAAGTCCTGGAAGTTACTGGAAGCCTGGAACTTAGTCTTGATCCAGGAAAATCACAAATGCAAACATTGTGCTGCCCACGCATTGTCTCAAGCGCTGAAATGAGAATAACTATTGATTCCACAAAAATCAAAGTATTAGCCATAATGCTAAGGTCACCCAAGTCACTGAATTCCACAACATTTCCAAAAAACCAATCCATGCAAGCACAGAACAGAAAAGGAAACAGAACACATCCCTGAAGAACCCCACAATTCAGTAGGCAGCACAGACCTTGTCTCCACTCTACAGCACGCATAGTTCTTGTGTACATGACAGCAGCAATGTCCAGCAACTTGGAACAACTTCCAGAGAGTACTAATTAAAACTTGGCTGTGACCACTTTTGAACACCAGGAGATAAATAAGTGAAGGTTGCATATGTTGCTTGTAGCAAATTAACATTTAAAATGTAATATTTAAAGGATAAAGGGGCCTAAATAAAGGGGCCAACTTTGACATGCCGTAGCCAAAATGGGCAACCCTGGCTGAAACCCGCATACGAGGGCTGTCCGTAAAGTATAGGTCCTTTTTATTTTTTTCAAAAACTATATGGATTTCATTCATATGTTTTTACGTCAGACATGCTTGAACCCTCGTGCGCATGCGTGAGTTTTTCCACGCCTGTCGGTGACGTCATTCACCTGTGAGCACTCCTTGTGGGAGGAGTCGTCCAGCCCCTCGTCGGAATTCCTTTGTCTGAGAAGTTGCTGAGAGACTGGCGCTTTATTTGATCAAAAAAATCAGTGAAAGTTTTAACAGCTGATGAGAGATTTTGAGGTGATTCTGTCGCTTTTAAGGACTTTTCACAGTGCGAGACGTCGCGCAGCGCTCTCAGGCAGCGTCATCAGCCTGTTTCAAGCTTAAAACCTCCACATTTCAGGCTCTATTGATCCAGGACGTCGTGAGAGAACAGAGACGTTTCAGAAGAAATCGGTTTCAGCATTTTATCCGGATATTCCACTGTTAAAGGAGATTTTTTTTAATGAAAGACGTGCGGACGGGTCGGGACGCAGCCGACGCAGCGCGGCGGCACAGGAAAAACACCTCCGTGTTGATAACCATTTGTTAAAATCCAGTTGGCTTTTGATGGCTTTCAGTGGAGTGAGTATATGAGAAATTGTTTATCAGCTGGAGATGTTCCAACTTGTCCTTAAGGCTTCCAGCAGAGGTGTTTTTCCTGTGACGGAGCGTCGTGGCGGCTGCGAGCCGACGCTGCAATCTGCCCGCACGTCTTTCATTAAAAAAATCTCCTTTAACAGTGGAATATCTGGATAAAATGCTGAAACCGACTTCTTCTGAAACTTCTCTGTTCTCTCACGACGTCCTGGATCAACAGAGCCTGAAATGTGGAGGTTTTAAGCTTGAAACAGGCTGACGACACTGCCTGAGAGCGCTGCGCGACGTCTCGCACCGTGAAAAGTCCTTAAAGCGACAGAATCACCTCAAAATCTCTCATCAGCTGTTAAAATTTTCACTGAAAACCAGCTTAATTTTTCGAACAATGTCCACTTCGATGTGTCTCACAGGTTTAGAAAAAATTTTGATCAAACAAAGTGCCAGTCTCTCAGCAACTTCTCAGACAAAGGAATTCCGACGAGGGGCTGGACGACTCCTCCCACAAGGAGTGCTCACAGGCGAATGACGTCACCGACAGGCGTGGAAAAACTCACGCAGGCGCACGAGGGTTCAAGCATGTCTGACGTAAAAACATATGAATGAAATCCATATAGTTTTTGAAAAAAATAAAAAGGACCTATACTTTACGGACAGACCTCGTACTTCCACATGGCAGCTGCAGAGTGTGGCTCTTAAACAAACTCTAAATGGTCTTATTCTTAAAAGGTTTTTAACTGGAAGTATGCAGTAATTTTGGAAAACACTCATTAACCTTGAGTAACATGTTATCTTTACTACACTGCCTTGTATGTGTGTGTGCATGTGGTTGAGATGCCTGAGACCTTCCTGTGGTAAAACTCCAACACAATGAGCAGATAAGAAGGAAGCAGTGTGACATACTTCAGCATTTTATTTTTAATGTTCTTTCAGTTTCGGCACTGCTCCTCCAACTCGTACAATGGCACGGTAAAGCTGTATATTCTTGCACTGTGTAGCAAAAATATTAGCGACAGTCTTATGGAAACAAATGCACATTTAAACACAATGGGAAATATCAAGTTCTAGAAAAATTATCAAGATTATGTCCATATATCTTATGATAGCTTGATATAGTACTTATTGTGTCATGCTGAATGATACCTGTCTCCCAAATAGGAACAACGACTGCTTGCAACACCAGAACAATAGCTCCACTTGCATGAAGGAGTTATGCCCCATTACCATTACAAATTTGCAGTATCACTGAAAATCCGTGGTTAACATCTGCCTGGTAGAGCAACTAGCAGACCATGGCATAGACAATGTCCAACATCCTGGCAGAGGACCAAAGTTATACAACAGCTCAACGTAACCAGCCAAACAGAACCATAAAGCCGAGTCATTTGCCAGGATCACACTGTCACTTGTGATGATGATGTTGGTGCTAGGTTTTCATTTCAAGGAATGCAGTACTTCAGTTCCTCTCTAGATGGCCTGGGGACCATAAGGCCACAGACAATGTGTCATCTGCTTACATATCCCTATAATGTCTTCGCTGAGTGCCATTACAGCCTACATCCTGAGCTGCCTATACAGCCCAAAATTTCATCTGAGTCTTATATTATGACACCTCTGGATGATATTTAGAGTACCCTGAGATGAAACACCTTCTCACCCTCCAATCAACACCAGTGAGACTAAATCCTGGCAGCTTTCAGGGTCTTTTATTAAGCAAAGAACAGTCGCATTCAAGGGAAGCTACAACAAGATAGCAGTGGAAGATGCTCATCCTTGCTCAGAGAAAACATGCTCCTGGTGCCCAGACACATCTGCCGCCTCAAGTTTAGGCCATGACATCTCCATGTAGTGGATGATTCCTTTGCACCATGCCAATGACGACCCACTAGGGACAAGACTCTTGGTGTTTTCCGGTTTCTTCTGTACCAGAGAGGAGTATTCAAATATCTGTCCTCCACCCCTTCATAATGCGTGCCAACCTTCGATGGAAGACAGCAGCAGAGTAACTCTCTCAGAGTGCAGGCTGGAGGATCACACTTTAACATTGTGCACAGGAAAGAAAGTGCTTTCATTATATTTACAACCCCAATTCCAATGAAGTTGGTATGTTGTGTAAAATGTAAATAAAAACAGAAGACAATGATTTGCAAATCCTCTTCAACCTATATTGAATTGAATACACCACAAACACAAGATATTTAATGTTGAAACTGATAAACTTTATTGTTTTTGTGCAAATATTTGCTCATTTTGAAATGGATGCCTGCAACACGTTTCAAAAAAGCTGGGACAGTAGTATATTTACCACTGTGTTACATCACCTTTCCTTCTAACAACACTCAATAAGTGTTTGGGAACTGAGGACACTAAATGTTGAAGCTTTGTAGGTGGAATTTTTTCCCAATCTTGCTTGATGTACGACTTCAGTTGTTCAAGAGTCCGGGGTCTCCATTGTTGTATTTTGCGCTTCATAATGTGCCATACATTTTCAATGGGCGACAGGTCTGGAGTGCAGGCAGGCCAGTCTAGTACCTGCATCTTTGACTACGAAGCAACACTGTTGTAACACGTGGAGAATGTGGCTTGGCATTGTCCTGCTGAAATAAGCAGGGACGTCCCTGAAAAAGACGTTGCTTGGAAGGCAGCATGTGTTGCTCCAAAACCTGGATGTAACTTTCAGCATTGATGGTACCATCACAGATGTGTAAGCTGCCCATGCCATGGGCACTAACACACCCCCATACCATCACAGATGCTGGCTTTTGAACTTTGCGCTGGTAACAATCTGGATGGTCTTTTTCTCTTTTGTCCGGAGGACATGATGTCCATGATTTCCAAAAACAATTTGAAATGCGGACTCATCAAATGAGCTCGGGCCCAGAGAAGGCCGCAGTATTTCTGGATGTTGTTGATGTATGGCTTTTGCTTTGCATGGTAGTTTTAACTTGCACTTGTAGATGTAGCAACGAACTGTGCTAACTGACAACTGTTTTCTGAAGTGTTTCTGAGCCCACAGTTGATCCTTTACACAATGATGTGTTTTTTTTTAATGCAGCGCCACCTGAGGGATCGAAGGTCATGGGCATTCAATGTTGGTTTTCGGCCTTGCCACTTACTTGTAGAAAGTTCTCCAGATTCTCTGAATCTTCTGATTATATGGACTGTAGATGATGGAATCCCAAAATTCCTTGCAATTCAATGTTGAGAAATACTGTTCTTAAACTGCTGGATTATTTTTTCACGCAGTTGTTCACAAAGTGGTGATCCTCGCCCCATCTTTGTTTGTGAATGGCTGAGCCTTTTGGGAATGCTCCTTTAACACCCAGTCATGACACTCACAATTAGTGTCCTCAGTTCCCAAACGCTTATTGAGTGTTGTTAGAAGGAAAGGTGATGTAACACAGTGGTAAACATACCACTGTCCCAGCTTTTTTGAAACATCCATTTCAAAATGTGCAAATATTTGCACAAAAACAATAAAGTTTATCAGTTTGAACATTAAATATCTTGTGTTTGTGGTGTATTCAACTGAATTTAGGCTGAAGAGGATTTGCAAATCATTGTATTCTGTTTTTATTTACATTTTATACAATGTCCCAACTTCAGTGGAATTGGGGTTGCAAAATTAAAAAAGTGACGCTCTTTAAATTAAATATAAAAACAAATCTCCATATAAGCAAGTTAAATAGAATTACTCTGTAATGCTCCTTCGTCCCATCTTATCTTAGGGACCTCATAGTACCATATCACCCCAATAGAGCGCTTCGATCTCAGACTGCAGGCTTACTTGTAGTTCCTAGGGTTTGTAAGAGTAGAATGGGAGGCAGAGCCTTCAGCTTTCAGGCTCCTCTCCTGTGGAACCAGCTCCCAATTCAGATCAGGGAGACAGACACCCTCTCTACTTTTAAGATTAGGCTTAAAACTTTCCTTTTTGCTAAAGCTTATAGTTAGGGCTGGATCAGGTGACCCCGAACCATCCCTTAGTTATGCTGCTATAGACTTAGACTGCTGGGGGGTTCCCATGATGCACTGAGTGTTTCTTTCTCTTTTTGCTCTGTATGCACCACTCTGCATTTAATCATTAGTGATTGATCTCTGCTCCCCTCCACAGCATGTCTTTTTCCTGGTTCTCTCCCTCAGCCCCAACCAGTCCTAGCAAAAGACTGCCCCTCCCTGAGCCTGGTTCTGCTGGAGGTTTCTTCCTGTTAAAAGGGGGTTTTTCCTTCCCACTGTCGCCAAGTGCTTGCTCACAGGGGGTCGTTTTGACCGTTGGGGTTTTTACGTAATTATTGTATGGCCTTGCCTTACAATATAAAGCGCCTTGGGGCAACTGTTTGTTGTGATTTGGCGCTATATAAATAAAATTGATTGATTGATTGATTGATTGACTACATATTGAGCAGTTGAACTGATTTCCAAGGATATTCATTGACTTGGAAATACTAGGTCATAAAGTACAGATTTGTTTTCACTCTGGGTTCTGGGTTTTTTTCTCACACAGTAGCCCAAAATTGTATTATACTGATTTGTTGTAATTAAAAAAAAAAGTTATTTACTCAACCTTTGAATATGACTATTTTCAGGAATGCCCCATAACATTATCTGGTGCCCACACAAACAATAGCAAACATGACGTGTGGCATACAGGATGCTTTATGAACAATCACCATGAAGGCCAAATTGACAGTAATGCTTCACATTCACCCATTCACACACACGTCAGGATGTGTGTGATGTCAGGGTGCTGCCATGCAAGGTGCTCACTACACACCGGGAGCAACAAGGACTTTGCCTGTTGGCCCTTGGTGATTTTCTGGAAAAACTGAGGATGCTCTGGTCTCATACCCACTGCTTAACCACGAGACTATCAACTCCCCAATGGGTTTGTGCCTTTAGAAAAGGCATACAACCAGGTACTGCGAGGTATCTCGTGGGATATGTTGCATAAGTATAGCGATCCGTTCTTTATATGAACAAAGTAGTAACTGTGTCCACATTCTCGACATTTCATCAAACCTGTTCCCAGTGGCTGCCCTCTTGTTGCCAATCCTTTTCGTGATTTCCACGGCTTGGATTTCAAGAGCATGTTTGAGGCAGAGTGCAAAGTGACCGAGATGAGGATCAGCACCTCCAATGGTCCTCTGTTGGCAAAGGGTGGCGTGCCCCCTGTGCATCAGGAAAAAGTAACTGCCACCAGTCAAGAGTTACTGCCCTAAGTGGAGAAGGTCAAGCACCTCAGGGTCCTGATAACAAGTGGGGGTAAGGTGGAGCATGAGGTTGATAAAAGGATTGGGACTGCATCTGAGGTCCTGTGGATACTGTGCTGGACCACTGTGGTGAGGAAAGAGCTGAACCAGAATGCGAGACTTTCAATTTACCACTCGATTTATGCTCATGAACTTTAGGTAATGACCAAAAGAGGTGGAGTGAGATTCCTCAGTAGGGTATCTGGGCTTACACTTGGTGACAGTGTGAGAAGTTTGAATATCCAGGACAGACACAGTGAAGCTGCTGATTCTTTGCATTGGAAGGAGGCAGTTGAGCTGGTTTGGGTATCTGGTGAAGATGTCCCCCGGTCATCTCCTGAGGGAGGTGTTCCAGGCATGTCCAACTGGGAGGAGTCCCCAGGGAAGACCTAGGACATGCTGGAAGGACTATATTTACCAGCTGGCTTGGAAATGTCTTGTGGTGCCGCAGACAATGTAGTGCATTTATATAGCATTTTCAATCTGTATCAGGCACTCAAAGTGCTTTACAATTATGCCTCACATTCACCCATTCACACAGACACACTCACACACTAATGTCAGGGTGCTGCCATGCATGGCGCTCGCTACATACCAGGAGCATCTTGGGGATAATGGACCTTGCCCAAGGGCCCTTAGTGATTTTCTGAGGACTGAACTGAGGGTCCTCTGGTCTCAAGCCCAATGCTTAACTGCTACTAGACCATCACCTCCCCACTGTACAGAAAGAGTTAGAGGAATTGGCTGAAGATGGGGAAGTATAGAATGAGCTGCTTGGTCTATGGCTACCGTGACCCGGACCTGGTTAAAGCCCCTTTCACACCGGGGCTGCTTCGAGTTGCTTTGTGTGGCGTCGTGACAATGCAGGAATGTCTGCATCAGGTGCATGCAGCAGGGGGAGAGAGGAGGTGAGGACTCAGCCTGCAGGTTCTCTGCACAGAGAAATCAGAGTACATAGTTTGGCTGCAGCCAGACTGTGCACTCCGATTTCTCTTCTAGTTTATGTTTGTTCTTGTGCTCAGCTGCAGGTCTGCACTCTGAGTTCTGTTATAATTTATCTTTCCTCCTTTGACCGCGAAATATGCGCACGCGTGCACACGAATGAACCCTCTGTGAGTAAATGTGGAGATGTCTGGAGTTATATTTGATGTGGACATGTCCTGTCTCTGGCAATCAGTCTGTGAGCAGGAATTATGTCCTTTTTTGTCCTTTTTTTAACACAGTGATGAGAGAGTTTGAGGGGAGAGTGAGGAGCTGCAGCAGCCAGAGTTTTTTCTTTCTTTCTTTTAATTGTTCACATGTGTGCCTGCGAACGAATTGTCCGTGAGTGGACTGGAGATGTCCGGACTTTTTATTAGATGTGGACATGTCCTGTTTCTGGCAATCAGTCTGTGAGCAGAACTTTTATGGAATTTATTTAAACACATTTGTGAGAGAAGAGCAAGAAGCAGCAGCTGCAATCAGCAGCTTGTAGTTTCACTGCATTGTGTACACGGTATAAAAATAATCCTGCATGATTTATACTTCAGGAACAATGGAACACAGCAGGAATCATAAATTGGTGTCGGGTAACGCTGTATTGAGAGGGTGTGGCTTCTAGTCACGTAGAGTGCCGGCGCTTTGCCCTGACTTGCGCTGAAACCACTTAATGGGGGAATCACCGTCTTATATTCAGAGTAAATTCTGTTGAGGTATGTCTGAGTCAAAACAATCAGCTATTAAAGAATAATTTTAATTTTTCTGTCATTTGGTTCTGATTGTGGTTACACGCAGTGAGTTCATCATTTCCATCAGAGGTTGTAGGATTAACCATTTCCTGTACTTCCCCTCTCTGGTTTGCCTTTTGTTTCAGTTGATTCCAGACTAGGAGTGCAGTTGTGATAATGTTTTGTGAAAGTTAGCTCATTAGTTGTTTGGGTAAACCAATGGGAGAATATATTAGCTCACCCTGGCGTAAGATCGCAAACCAGGCAAGATATTCTGCTACCAGGTGAATGTGGTTTAACCTTAGTCACCCTGACTGGAAATGGTTCAGACCTCTTTCATGAAGGTGCAATGTACGCAAATATATGAACAATGCACGCATTTTTACCAGCATCAGATGACGACCTTAATCGTGCATTCAGCAGGTCTGCACAATGTTCTAAATGAGAACATTTACAAACAGCTATTAGTAGCTGATGAAATAGTTCGGAGCTCACAGTTTGCTTTCAGAACCTCATATTTAAGAGCCCACTAAGTGTGTGAGGCTTGTGCACAAACACGCTGCACTCACACAGACTCACCCTTCTCTCTTGTGGCTCATGAACTGGCCGTTGGTGGAGGTGTGCTGGTTGATGAGAGGGTTCTTTGGTGGTGTCGGGGAGGACAGGTCGAGTCCTCGGTGGCCGTTGCTGTTGTTGTTGTTGCTGCTGTTGTTGTTGTTGTGTTCCTCCTTCACGTGAGCGTTTGTCACCTCCTTCCACAACTGCTGCAGCTCTGCTGGAATCATGCCTGAGACAAACAAAATGGATAATTAAATCAATTAACAGCTAATCCAACTCTCTTCACCGCTTAATTAAATCAAAGCATCTGTAAACAAAGCAGAGTATTAATTAGAACATATAACACTACTGGGTAATGCACTGAGAGCACTTGCCCCGCTCCCCTCCACCTCCCTCCCTCACATTCCCATTTTTCCAGTGATCTGAAGCGTGTTTGTATACACAAATCCCTGGCATTCAGGCACATTTCATGCACAGAGTAAATAATTAACTTCCAGACAAGGCATGAAATCAGAATAATCACCATCATTTTGTCTCAACAGCAGAGATGGGAGAACACACACAGACACACACAGACACACAACACACAAAGTTTACAGGAGCAACACTAGAAAACATCCCGCCCTGGCCTCCTTGAGAAACAGGACCCTAGGGTAATATTCTCCAAAGCGCGTTAATGTGCAAAATACTTAAAGCTCTGCACCGCCTTCAATTGACAGAGAAGATTTAAAGCTCATTTAATAAGTCAAGCTAATACTGATCTTCACGGACTATTCGTTCACGCACGCACATGTGAAAAAAAACTGGCTGCTGCTGCAGTTCATTGCTCTCCCCTCAAACTCTGTCATAATTGTGTTAAATAAATAAAGGACAAAAGGGACATAAATCCTGCTAACAGGCTGGCTGCCAGAGACAGGACATGTCCATATCAAGTATAGACTCCAGACAGCTCCACATCACTACATATCCAGTCCCTGATTGGTCATCGCGCTGCGACAAGACGAAAAAGTTCAGATTTTTTAACTTGGGGAAGAGGGTGACGCGACGCGATGCAACGCGATATCGCACCACAAACGTGCCAATCACTCAAAATCGCTTTATTTGCATCTCTTGATTCGCGTCCATCGTGTCGCATTGCATGGCTTGAACTTTTGTGGCACCACAACGCGTCCTTCCATAGGGATTACATGGCAACCTGTCGCCGCATGGCATCCGGTGTGAATGCGGCAATAGACATGATGTCATGTAGTTTGTCCACCAGAGGGTGCTCTGACAGACTGCTGGGAGCCCTGTAACCCCTTGGTCACATTGCTAAAACTGTTGCGTCACAGCAAGAAGGGGTTCGATTCCCACCACTGGCCTTTCTGCGTGGAGTTTGCATGTTCTCCCCGTGTTTGCGTGAAATGCTAGCAATCAGACTTTTTTGTGTATACATAGGGTGAGCACAAAAACACTCAATTTCAAGTACCTATAATATTAAAACTTATTGGAATATGTTTATAAATATGATGACTGCAGACACATTAACTCAAAACCTCTTTCTCACCTGCAGAATGACATGTTGCAAAGAGTCAGGACCAAGATAGATTATCGCATAGATATTTGGCGGTTAATGGTTGGGGCACACATCAAGTGTCTCTGTGATACCAACCGATACTACATGAAACTTTATGGGATCATGCAAGTGTAGCCACCAATGTGTAAGAATATTCCAAACATCCATGTGACAATCTAGCTCATTATGGTAAATTTTTTTACTCCCTAATACTGATATCAGTAATCAATCCCCCAAAATCCATATTGGTCAGGCTGAAAGTTTCATTCCATATTTTAATAGTATCTTAAAATCTTGAGTTACAGACTTGAGTTGTGTGAATTTGTTTGTTGTATTCAAACCGTTGCTTAAATTAGACAGTGTTTTCATTTGAAAGGAAGTATTTGGATGTGCTGAATTTAACCACAGAGCACTGGGCAAAACCACCCGTTTAACATTACAATTAATTAAATCCACTCTCAAAATGAGGACTGGCAAATGAAAGATGATTTGCACATGCTTATCAGCTCGGGTTTATATTCTCCGCATCCCCCTCCTCTCCGTTTCTCATCACCAGCTCTGTAGATAGCAGAAGTGCCCCTTTCAAGCACCAGATTGTAACACATTGTCTGCAAAATGCTTAGTCTTAATTTATTCCTGTTGTGGAAAATAACTGTGAGGTGAAGATCTCAATACAATCAGCAAAAATATTTTTAATTTGATAAGCTACTAAAGATTTTAATTATGCTGGTAATGGAGAACATTGGCCTAATGAGGCGGAGGACTCCGCAGAGACACGGGGGCTAAGAACTGTGAAATGAGTCTGATAGGACTGCTGTAAATCCACACGAGATCGTTTGCATATCAAAGAGCAGGAAATGATTGCAGGACAAATCAATAACCTTTCCACGTTCCAAGGAGTGCCTTTCCTCATTCGACCATTTCAACACATTCCCTCTATTCTGCCTGTTTGTACTCGCTCTCATTCTCTGCAACGCCTTGATGTGTCCTAATCCAAGAGCACGTCCGTGACAAGCTAAACACTCTACGTTACTGCCTGTGTTACACCGTGCAAATCGACTGGTTGCTGTGTTCACGCGGCATTAACACATTTGAAGGTGTAAGGAGTGTGTGGATAAAAGGACACTCCCCAGTGTGAAGGCTGCTTTGGAAGAGGAAGGTCTCCGGTCATGTGAGTGTCCTGTGCTCTGACAGCGGGAACAATCATTTTCCCCCACTTGGTGCCCGATGATGGTGGGCGATGTATTTTTAGACGATGTGCTTGACAGGGCGGTCCACACTGGCTCAATTACCCAGCAGTCCCGGTGACCCCAACACCACTGTTTACTCAGATGAAACGGCAGCGGATAGAGCGGTCTGATGAGAGAGCTAACGGAGTGGGACCGAGCTGTCTCTTTCTGGATCTAGTGTGCAGTTTTATTGCTTTATTCTTCTTTTCCCTTGTGCCCCTCTTTTCTAACCTTAACCTCTTTAAGCTCAACAACAGCTATTGCTCAGGATTCCACATAAATGACAATAAAACATTATTACACAAATGTCTCAGAGGACACCAAGTTTCACGTTTGGAGAAAAAGCAGAGTTTCTTCTGAGGTCTCCATCTGATTACTGTGAGAGGCGTAATGACATTGATCTGAAAATCCTCTTTCTTTGCTCCCCAGTTTGTCCAGCCTTTAAATGCCAGATTGGTTTATCTTTCCTCTTTCCATTTTTCAACACAACTGCTCTGCTCATTACAACTGGGAAATACAGACAAGCACTTTAAAAAATGTATGTTGTTGGGACATGTGATGGATCACCAGCCTCCCAACTCAATTTTACCTCCGCAGGTAGCTCTGGCACAGAGACAGGCCGAGCTCTTCAACCTTTCCTGTCCTTGTCCCCCTGTACCCAGGTGACCATGTTCAAGCAAGCAGAAAGTTGATTTAAGGTTCATAATGACATCAGTTGCAGGCCATCATCTCCCATATAAAAAAAAAATGGCCCCAAGTGCTCAGGGCTCTTTAAAGTGAGCTGTTACTTCTCACACGTGGTGTCAGTGCCGTGGGGGGACAGTGACATCGCCATTAGTTTATTGTTCCGTTAGGCTGGGACCTTTGCTGCACCCCTGTTTACGTTGCCATAATCACCGGCCTGCTGATACGCACCCCTTTGGCCTGAAATATGTCCTGTCCTGATGCTGTAGGAACTATTACCAGCAGCCCACTGCTGGACGTATCCATCACTGACAGGTCAGCCGCATTAGGAGCCACTGTCCCTGACGTGCTGCTGTTCTGAGCACTTCATGGCTCGCCACTTTCTTTGCTTTCATATTACCCACAAATTTGTCTTGTCGCTGTCCCACTGGCCGTTTCCAGACAGCTTAAATAATGTTGTTCAGCTGCAAGAACTGCACTCTCTGACACAGCAACCTCAGAGAGTGACACCGACCGCCCCGTGACATGCACGCACGCGCGCGCGCACACACACACACACACGTGTGCACAAACATGCAAACAAACGCACAAAGTAAGTACTGGAGCAATGTGAGCAACCTCGCTTAGCGAGTCAAGAAGACAGGCTTTTTCTTAAGAAGGACGTTGGATCACATTTATATTTATGAGACTTCTATCCTCCCCAAATGCATTGTGGTAATTTATAACAGATACCGTCTGCCTGCCTCCGAAACTTTGATCATTAACGTCAAAAGAATTTACAACAAAAGAAACATATTCACCTCCAAATGACCAAATGCCACCCCCCCAGACAAAAAAACTGAATGTTCTCACATTGTTTGAAAACTGAATTCCTTCAGCACATTTTAAGAAGAAAAAATACTTTAACCCACATGAAGCAGCCTTCAGTGTAACACAGCAGAAGAATGCACATTTCTTTAATTACAACAACCTAATACTTGAAAAGCTATCAGTTTTTTCTTTCATAAATAAGTGACCTTTAAAATAATTACAATCATATCTACATTTTAAAACAGAACAAATAAAAATCATCAGTTACAAAGTCCTGCTAATTTATTGCAGACAAGCCCAAACCAAGCGGATCAACTCATCACTTCAGACGCAGTGCTAACTGCAAGCGGAATATTGCAGATTAGATCTGAGCTCCATATGCCGAGCCCGATGATGCATGAAAGGGTTTAGTGATGTGGAAAACAGAAAGGTCATCAATAACTTCAAACAGTCAAGCAGAAAATGTGTAGAATAAAAGACAAACTGCGGGCCTGAAACATGAGCTTAAGTGTTGTAACAGCTGTTGGAGGCAGAGTGTTAACCTTCAGTGACTGAACAGGCAAACTAACCAGGTCTGACGACTTGAAGGAAACTCAAGCGACCCTTTGTAACTATTAAGTGAAGGTCCAGCTCCTCATCTGCATGTCTCTATACCCAGTGACATGCACTCAGGGGAGGCTGTGCCTCACCTGTCATCATGGAAAGAAAAAAATGTAAAATGAAAAAATAAATTAAATGGTTATATTTATCCAGTTATTTGTACTATAAAGTTATTTTCATTTTAACTTTACCAGTTTCAGATTATTTTTTATTCAAAATCACTGAATTTTCACATTCACCATTGAAATACTGAGAAGAGACGTGCGGTGAGGCAGCAGCCAGCCATGCCTCACCTTGGATTGCACAATCACTGGGCTAACTGATGGCAGTGAGACTGTCTCACTGTCTCTCTGTGAGTCATTATTAAAACGGTCAAACACTTTGGTTATGTGAACTTAAATTCCATAGTTTAGCTGATTTCCATAATGTACAGTGTTTTTTGTCAACAGTTGTACAATCCCTGGCAATAATTATGGAATCACTGGCCTTGGAGGATGTTCATTCAGTTGTTTAATTTTGTAGCAAAAAAGCAGATCACAGACATGACACAAAACTAAAGTCATTTCAAATGGCAACATTCTGTTGTGTGGGCCGCTGAAGAGGAGGTACTGCTGGCCCACCACCACCAGAGGGCGCCGGGGTGACAGCTGTCACTCATCAACTATGACAGCTGTCACCAATCACCTGGTCATCACCCACACACACAAAAGCCGGACGACATCTCCACCTCGTCGCCGAGATATCATCTACCTTCACAGTAAACCTCTCAGCCGTTTTTTCTGTGCCGAATGCACGTGTCATGTTTCTGAGTTTTTTGCAGGAGTTCCTGTTAACTACTGTTAGCTGGGAGCTGGGTTTGTGGTTAGTGGAGGAGTGACGTCTTCACCCCTCACTCCAAACCGGATAAGTAGTACTTTCAGACTCTGCATAAACTGTGTACTTGAGGTGGAGGTGTCTTTCCCACCCGACTAATACAAAAGAACTTGCTGACTATTTACTGGGTGTGTTTTCCATACACTCATTACTTCTGTCTTCTGCTTCCTGCCAGCAGTACCAGATCCGACAGTCGGAGACGGTGACCACCAGGGGACTCAGGACTTGGCGGCTCCAGTATCCTTCGGGTTCGGTGGCAGTGGAAATCGTGTGGGATCCGGTTCTACTCGGGATGGACGTCTCCTATCCTCGAGCCTACCCACACGTCACTTTGTATATTTTGATTGTGAACCAAAGTCTGCATTTGTCTGTATTTCGTTGTGCACATTTCACAGCAGTAAAGTGTTGTATTTTTGACTCATCTATTGTCCGTTCATTTACGCCCCCTGTTGTGGGTCCGTGTCATTACACTTTCCCAACACGTTCTGGCTTTAAGAAACACTATAAGAAATCAGGAAAAATAATTGTGGCAGTCAGTAACGGTTACTTTTTAGACCAAGCAGAGGGAAAAAATATGGACTCACTCAATTCTGAGGAATAAATGATGGAATCACCCTGTAAATTTTCATCCCCAAAACTAACACTGCATCAAATCAGATCTGCTCGTTAGTCTGCATCTAAAAAGGAGTGATCACACCTTGGAGAGCTGTTGCACCAAGTGGACTGACATGAATCATGGCTCCAACACGAAAGATGTCAATTGAAACAAAGGAGAGGATTATCAAATCATCACGCAATGTTGCAAAACATGTTGGTTGTTCACAGTCAGCTGTGTCTAAACTCTGGACCAAATACAAACAACATGGGAAGGTTGTTAAAGGCAAACATACTGGTAGACCAAGGAAGACATCAAAGCGTCAAGACAGAAAACTTAAAACAATATGTCTCACAAATCGAAAATGCACAACAAAACAAATGAGGAACGAATGGGAGGAAACTGGAGTCAACGTCTGTGACTGAACTGTAAGAAACCGCCTAAAGGAAATGGGATTTACATACAGAAAAGCTAAACGAAAGCCATCATTAGCACCTAAACAGAAAAAAACAAGGTTACAGTGTGCTAAGGAAAAGCAATCGTGGACTGTGGATGACTGGATGAAAGTCATATTCAGTAATGAATCTCGAATCTGCATTGGGCAAGGTGATGATGCTGGAACGTTTGTTAGGTGCTGTTCCAATGAGATTTATAAAGATGACTGCCTGAAGAGAACATGTAAATTTCCACAGTCATTGATGATATGGGGCTGCATGTCAGGTAAAGGCACTGAGGAGATGGTTGTCATTACATCATCAATAAATGCACAAGTTTACGTTGATATTTTGGACACTTTTCTTATCCCATCAATTGAAAGGATGTTTGGGGATGATGAAATCATTTTTCAAGATGATAATGCATCTTGCCATAGAGCAAAAACTGTGAAAACATTCCTTGCAAAAAGGCACAAAGGGTCAATGTCATGGCCTGCAAATAGTCCGGATCTTAATCCAATTGAAAATCTTTGGTGGAAGTTGAAGAAAATGGTCCATGACAAGGCTCCAACCTGTAAAGCTGATCTGGCAACAGCAATCAGAGAAAGTTGGAGCCAGATTGATGAAGAGTACTGTTTGTCACTCATTAAGTCCATGCCTCAGAGACTGCAAGCTGTTATAAAAGCCAGAGGTGGTGCAACAAAATACTAGTGATGTGTTGGAGCGTTCTTTTGTTTTTCATGATTCCATAATTTTTTCCTCAGAATTGAGTGATTCCATATTTTTTCCCTCTGCTTGGTCTAAAAAAGCAACCGTTACTGATTGCCACAATTTTTTTCCTGATTTCTTATAGTGTTTCTTAAAGCCAGAAAGTTGCCATTTGAAATGACTTTAGTTTTGTGTCATGTCTGTGATCTGCTTTTTTTCTACAAAATTAAACAACTGAATGAACATCCTCCGAGGCCGGTGATTCCATAATTTTTGCCAGGGGTTGTATGTGTGTAACGTGTTTCATGTACTGAGCAATCATAACATGGATGCAAAAAAGGCAACAAGTGAGGCACGCAGTTCTCCTGCCTCATGTTAGAGGGCACTAGTGATCCCAGGGAGTCTTCTTGCAGCAACTCCTCAGCTGCAGAATAAGTGACAGATAGATACAAGCTACGTTTATTTTTTTCCTCTCGCCTGGACTTTACTTTACTTTCAGAATGGAGGATTACATATCCAAACTGAAACAATTTTCTAAACTGGACTTTCAATCGAAGCAGGAAGTAATAATTAAAAGAAGACCAACACCAGAGCTGAAAGGTTTGCTTCAAACAACAGAAGAGCATCTCTTTTCAAAAGCAGTGGGATACACTATAGTCTGGCTGCGTGGGTGTCCAGTAAGAATCTGCTTTTTCAACTTTTCCTGCCTTATTTTCTCAACTCGTGACAATGTCTGGACTCAGATGGAATACTGTGACCTGAAGAATTTAGAAAGAAGTCTCATCAAACACAAGCGGTTGACCAGGTTCAAAGCCAGAAAAGGCTCCAAACAGAGTTGGAACAAGACTGATGAAGGATGACTTTCTTCCCTGGCAGTGGGAGAAAGAGAGACTTTTAAAACTGAAGGAAGATAAGGAAAACTTCCACAAGCAAGTCATCAATGCTTTTGTTCAGAAGGAGCGGCACACTGACTTCATTTATAAGTAAAGGTAAGGCCATAATAACATTTTTTTAATTAAATGTGCTTTTTGTGTGATACAGTTTGTATGTGTAAAGAATGCTGATATGAGATTTTACACATAACATGTTAACTACTGTTAATCAAACAGTGAATAAGCTGCTCTGTGGGGCTCATATGTTTGTAGATCTGACTGTGATGAAATCAGTGCCTCACCTGCCATCAACCTCACCACACGTCACTGTCTATACCAGTGGTTCTCAAACCTGGTCCATCCAACCTCCACATTTTCCATCAGGTTCAACAGCTCATTCATGAGAGCAACCAATCAGACACCTGAATGAGCTAATCATCTTGATGGAAAATGTGGAAGATAGGTCGAACTCGAGGACTGGATTGGGAACCACAACTCTACATGAACCATCCAGAGAGAAACAATGTCATTCCCAATGCCAGCCAGCAGACTTTATGCCTGTTTTTGTGTTTGCATACGTTTGTGGTTGTTAAAACACAAAAAAAGTGTGTCTGACATCCATTAACACATGCTGGTGGGGTTCAATCAAGCCACTTGTTGATTCAAATTCAGTGCGCTTGGGTTCATCCAAGAGTACGTCTTACTAAAGGTGAAAACTGCACGACGGCAGGAGCTCACTGAAATGAGGATTTTGATCCAGCTGCTCAAAAACAAAGCAAAATTTCTGTGGAAGCTGAAATGAAAAAGGAGAAAAAATAAAAGAGTCCACCTACTTTCTAGAAGAGCAGGTGAGAGGCCTCGGAGGTATTTGATGATGACAATGTAAACAGGATATCTGTACTGTTGTGAAATCCAGCAAAAGTGAAGTATGTAGTCATATCACCATACAACACTTTACTCAAGGGGTGTGTGTACATTTGCCAGACATCTGAGCAATTCAGAAAAGCACACTCACAACACACCCGCGCCTATGGCAATCATGTGTGAGCGGATGAGTGATTCCATACTCAGTCCAAACAATAACAGCACTGTACAAACCCTGTTTGTGTTTGCCTATTACCTAAGCACCCACAACCCTCCCGCTTTATCGCCCTTATCTTGTTATTTCAAAACTGTTTGTCTTAGCTGGGAATGAATAGTCAATGTCATGTTCTAAAACCCCTCTGTAGGCGTCTTTGTCCTGAGGGGACCACTCCTTAACAAAATATTAACGAACAAATAAAGACATAAACTTCCTAGCCAAACAAGTATTGACTCTCTCAAATAACAGGCAGTTTCACAATGAACAGTTCAGTGACAGTTTAATCCAAGCTTCTGCCAGCCTGAGACCAATGAGCAGAATGTCAATCAAAATGGCTGCAGGACAAAACGCGGACACCCAACTCCACCTCTAAATCTACACAATAAAATCAGATGCAACCATCACACTGCCAGCCAATGGTGTTGACAAAAAAGTTTTGTACAGCTCTATACACAGAATCTCTACATGTTCGATCAGAAAGCACAAAAATGACGCGTAATAAGGTTATAGGGAATGAGTACAAGGTGTGTGATGTTGGGGGAAGGCTGCAAATAATAGAGTCTGGTTATTATTTTCTATGACAAGAACATGCTAAAATAACCAACCATACATATATGAAGCCAGCAAGTAATTGTCTGCATGCAAAAAAGGAGACCATCAGTATGTGTATTATATATATATATATATATATATATATATATATATATATATATATATATATATATATATTCAGGGGTTTGGGCACCCCTGATAAATTTCATGATTTTCCTTCATTGGTTGTCTGGATCAGAAATTTCAGTTAAATATATCAAATAGCAGTTGTGCTTGCTAGCAGTGTGCTAGCAGAAATGAAGTTTCTAGTATTTACAGAAAGTGTGCAATAATTATTTAAACAAAATTGGGCAGGTGCATAAATTTGGGCACCCTTGTCATTTTATTGATTTGAATACATTTAGCACCAATTACTGGAACACAAAATTGGTTTGGTAAGCTCACTGACCCTTGACCTCCTTACACAGGTGAATCCAATCATGAGAAAGGGTATTTAAGGTGACCATTTGCAAATGTTTCCCCTCTTTGCATCTCTTCTAATGAGTGGCAACATAGGAGCCTTTAAACAACTCTCAAATGACCTGAAAACAAAGATTGTTCAACATCATGGTTTAGGGGAAGGATACAAAAAGCTATCTCAGTGATTTCAGCTGTCAGTTTCCACTGTGAGGAACATAGTGAGGAAATGGAAGACCGCAGGCACAGTACTAGTTAAGGGCCGAAGTGGCAGGCCAAGAAAAATCTCAGGTAAGCTGAAGCGAAGGATAGTGAGAAGAGTCATAGTCAACCCACAGACCTGCTCCAAAGACCTACAACATGATCTTGCTGCAGATAGTGTCTCTGTGAATTATTCAACTACACAGCACACGTTGCACAAAGAGATGCTGTATGATACTGTAATGTAGAGGAAGCCTTTTCTGTGTACACACCACAAACAAGTCGATTGAGGTATGCTAAAGCACATTTGGACAATCTAGCTTCATTTTGGAATAAGCAAGGTTGGGTAGGATTACTTTGAAATGTAATCCAAAAGTAATCAGATTACAAGTAATCCAAATGTATGTACATACATACATGTAATCCACATGTATTCTTTCAAAGTAATCTTACCCAACCTTGGGAATAAGGTACTGTGGACTGATGAATCTAAAACTGAGTTATTTGGACATAACAAGGGGCAGTATGCACAGTTGAAAAAGAGCACAACATTGCAAGAAAAACACTTGCTAGCTACAGTAAAATTTGGAGGTGGTTCCATCATGTTGTGTGGCCAGTGCAGGTACTGGGAATCTTGTTAAAGTTGAGGGTCACATGGATTCCAGTCACTATCAGCAGATTCTTGAGAACAATGTTCATGAATCAGTGACAAAGTTGAAGTTGCGCCAGGGCTGGATCTTTCAACAAGACAACGACCCTAAACACTGCTCAAAATCTACTAAGGCATTCATGCAGAGGAACAAGTACAACATTCTGAATGGCCCCAAGCTTGAATATTATTGAAAATCTGTGGTGTGATTTTAAGCGGGCTGTCCATGCTCGGAAACCAACAAACCTGAGATGTTTTATAAAGACGAATGGTCCAAAATATCTTAAACCACAATCCAGACTCTCATTAGAAGCTATAGGAAGTGTTTAGAGGCTGTTATTTCTGCAAAAGGAGGATCTACTAAATACTGATGTATTTTTTCTGTTGGGGTGCCCAAATTTATGAATCTGCCTAATTTTGGTTAAAGAATTATTGCACACTTTTTGTAAATCCTATAGACTTCATTTTACTTCTCAAATATCACTGTTTGTCTGCTATATGATATATTTAACTGAAACTGCTGATCCAAACAACCAATGATTTATAAAGGAAAATCATGGAAATCATCAGGGGTGCCCAAACCTTTACATACAACTGTATATATATACATATATATATACACTCAACAAAAATATAAACGCAACACTTTTGGTTTTGCTCCCATTTTGTATGAGATGAACTCAAAGATCTAAAACTTTTTCCACATACACAATATCACCATTTCCCTCAAATATTGTTCAGAAACCAGTCTAAATCTGTGATAGTGAGCACTTCTCCTTTGCTGAGATAATCCATCCCACCTCACAGGTGTGCCGTACCAAGATGCTGATTAGACACCATGATTAGTGCACAGGTGTGCCTTAGACTGTCCACAATAAAAGGCTACTCTGAAAGGTGCAGTTTTATCACACAGCACAATGCCACAGATGTCGCAAGATTTGAGGGAGCATGCAATTTGCATGCTGACAGCAGGAATGTCAACCAGAGCTGTTGCTCGTGTATTGAATGTTCATTTCTCTACCATAAGCCGTCTCCAAAGGCGTTTCAGAGAATTTGGCAGTACATCCAACCAGCCCCACAACCGCAGATCACGTGTAACCACACCAGCCCAGGACCTCCACATCCAGCATGTTCACCTCCAAGATCGTCTGAGACCAGCCATTCGGACAGCTGCTGAAACAATCGGTTTGCATAACCAAAGAATTTCTGCACAAATTGTCAGAAACCGTCTCAGGGAAGCTCATCTGCATGGTCGTCGTCCTCATCGGGGTCTCGACCTGACTCCAGTTCGTCGTCGTAACCGACTTGAGTGGGCAAATGCTCACATTCGCTGGCGTTTGGCACGTTGGAGAGGTGTTCTCTTCACGGATGAATCCCGGTTCACACTGTCCAGGGCAGATGGCAGACAGCGTGTGTGGCGTCGTGTGGGTGAGCGGTTTTCTGATGTCAATGTTGTGGATCGAGTGGCCCATGGTGGCGGTGGGGTTATGGTATGGGCAGGCGTCTGTTATGGACGAAGAAGACAGGTGCATTTTATTGATGGCATTTTGAATGCACAGAGATACTGTGACGAGATCCTGAGGCCCATTGTTGTGCCATACATCCAAGAACATCACCTCATGTTGCAGCAGGATAATGCACGGCCCCATGTTACAAGGATCTGTACACAATTCTTGGGAGCTGAAAATGTCCCAGTTATTGCATGGCCAGCATACTCACCGGACATGTCACCCACTGAGCATGTTTGGGATGCTCTGGACCGGCGTATACGACAGCGTGTACCAGTTCCTGCCAATATCCAGCAACTTTGCACAGCCATTGAAGAGGCGTGGACCAACATTCCACAGGCCACAACTGACGACCTGATCAACTCTATGCGAAGGAGATGTGTTGCACTGCATGAGGCAAATGGTGGTCACACCAGATACAGACTGGTATCCCCCCCCAATAAAACAAAACTGCACCTTTCAGAGTGGCCTTTTATTGTGGACAGTCTAAGGCACACCTGTGTACTAATCAATCAATCAATCAATCAATTTTTTTTATATAGCGCCAAATCACAACAAACAGTTGCCCCAAGGCGCTTTATATTGTAAGGCAAGGCCATACAATAATTATGTAAAACCCCAACGGTCAAAACGACCCCCTGTGAGCAAGCACTTGGCTACAGTGGGAAGGAAAAACTCCCTTTTAACAGGAAGAAACCTCCAGCAGAACCAGGCTCAGGGAGGGACAGTCTTCTGCTGGGACTGGTTGGGGCTGAGGGAGAGAACCAGGAAAAAGACATGCTGTGGAGGGGAGCAGAGATCGATCACTAATGATTTAATGCAGAGTGGTGCATACAGAGCAAAAAGAGAAAGAAACAGTGCATCATGGGAACCCCCCAGCAGTCTACGTCTATAGCAGCATAACTAAGGGATGGTTCAGGGTCACCTGATCCAGCCCTAACTATAAGCTTTAGCAAAAAGGAAAGTTTTAAGCCTAATCTTAAAAGTAGAGAGGGTGTCTGTCTCCCTGATCTGAATTGGGAGCTGGTTCCACAGGAGAGGAGCCTGAAAGCTGAAGGCGCTGCCTGCCATTCTGCCTCCCATTATATATATATATATATATATATATATATATATATATATATATATATATATATATATACATAAGTAGTGTTCAGTGCTATGTAGTGTAGTGCTATGTGACTAAAAACGTTTTGAGTGTATTTCTTATTGTTACATGGGAAACAAAGTACCAGTAGATTCAGTAGATTCTCACAAATCCAGCAAGACCAAGCATTCATGATATGCACACTCTTAATTGGGCTATTAGTAAAAAAAAAAGTAGAAAAGGGGTTGTTCACAATAATAGTAGTGTGGCATTCAGTCAGTGAGTTTGTCAATTTTGTGGAACAAACAGGTGTGAATAAGGTGTCCCCTATTTAAGGATGAAGCCAGCACCTGCTGAACATGCTTTTCTCTTTGAAAGCCTGAAGAAAATGGGACATTCAAGACATTGTTCAGAAGAACAGCGTAGCTTGATTAAAAAGTTGAATAGAGAGGGGAAACGTATACGCAGGTGCAAAAAATTATAGGCTGTTCATCTACAATGATCTCCAATGCTTTAAAATGGACAAAAAAAAAAAAAACAGAAATGCGTGGAAGAAAATGGAAAACAACCATTAAAATGGATAGAAGAATAACCAGAATGGCAAAGGCTCAGCCATTGATCAGCTCCAGGATGATCAAAGACAGTCTGGAGTTACCTGTAAGTGCTGTGACAGTTAGGAGACGCCTGTGTGAAGCTAATTTATTTGCAAGAATCCCCAGCAAAGTCCATCTGTTCAATAAAAGACACGTGCAGAAGAGGTTACAATTTGCCAAAGAACACATCAACTGGCCTAAAGAGAAATGGAGGAATATTTTGTGGACTGATGATAGTAAAATTGTTCTTTTTGGGTCCAACGGCCGCAGACAGTTTGTGAGACGACCCCCAAACTCTGAATTCAAGCCACAGTTCACAGTGAAGACAGTGAAGCATGGTGGTGCAAGCATCATGATATGGGCATGTTTCTCCTACTATGGTGTTGGGCCTATATATCGCATACAAGGTATCGTGGATCAGTTTGGATATGTCAAAATACTTGAAGAGGTCATGTTGCCTTATGCTGAAGAGGACATGCCCTTGAAATGGGTGTTTCAACAAGACAATGACCCCAAGCACACTAGTAAACGAGCAAAATCTTGGTTCCAAACCAACAAAATTAATGCCTCGCAGATGTGAAGAAGTCATGAAAAACTGTGGTTATACAACTAAATACTAGTTTAGTGATTCACAGGATTGCTAAAAAAGCAGTTTGAACATAATAATTTTGAGTTTGTAGCGTCAACAGCAGATGCTGCTATTATTGTGAACACCCCCTTTTCTACTTTTTTTTTTTACTAATAGCCCAATTTCATAACCTTAAGAGTGTGTATATCATGAATGCTTGGTCTTGTTGGATTTGTGAGAATCTACTGAATCTACTGGTACCTTGTTTCCCATGTAACAATAAGAAATATACTCAAAACCTGGATTAATCTTTTTAGTCACATAGCACTACTATTATTTTGAACACTACTGTATGTGTGTGTGTGTGTGTAGGGGGGTGCAGAAGAGAGAAGAGCCTTTATTGTCATTGTACATGTGCACACTTACAATGAAATCTGTCCTCTGCATTTAACCCATCCTAATTACAGTTAGACACAATCCAACCACAGCCACAGTCTGGCACCCAGGGATCAACTCCAGATACAAAGATGCTGCCTTGGTCAGGGGCAGAGAAAGGAGCAGACCCTAAATAAGCATGTTTTTGATTGTGAGAGGAAACCAGAGCACCTGGAGGAAACCCACACAGACATGGGGAGAACATGTAAACTCTACACAGAAAGGGCCTCATGTATCAATGTTGCGCACTTGTGGCGTAAATTTATGGCGTAAACTTGAAATACACCAAAGTCGCCGTGACATGTATCAAGCAGTGCGCACCTGCCCACTTCTGGCGTACGCCTGACGTGATCTTGATAAATGCGGCGGGTGGAAACGATCGTAATTATAATAAACACGCCCATACATATTCAGACTCCGCTTCAGACACACCCTCATTTTACGACATGGAAGCCAGGAAGACGGCAATGAAAAAGAACTCCACCAATCACGACGCGTGCCAATAGAGAGTCAAAAGCGGCCATCGTATCAATTGTTTTGTAGTATATAATCAATAAAGTGTTACAGTGGTCCCTCATTAATCGCTGGAGTTATGTCCTAAAAAATAGCCCGAAATACGCGAAACCGCGACGTAGTCACCGTTATTTTTTACAATTATTATAGACGTTTCAAAGCTGTAAAACCCCTCATTACACAGTTTATACACTTTCTCAATCAGGCATGAACATTTTCTCACTTTTCTCTTTTCATGTGTAAACACTCTCAAAGTTCAAACCTTAGTAGGAAAATAATAGCAAACTGTTTCAGGCCAAAACATTTGTTTGAGAAATAGAAAGTTTTCCTATAAATAATTATGATGGCATTTAGAACTAACGAATTAATTTTAACGATCAACGAACGAGGTCGGACACATAAGAAATTATTAATAGTGACTGACCAGTATTTCACAGATCGCTCCTCTGCGTCCTGACGCCGCGCCTTTTCCCACTCGCATCTCGCTGCAGGTGTTTGTTTCCGTGTGACAAACACAGTTATGAGTAGTTGTTGGCGCTCTTTTTTCTTCTGGGCGACAAGATTCTTATAAACAGATACGCAGAACACAGAACACTGTAAAAAAAAAAAGGGATGCAAAATTGGACTAAATACTCCGTGAGACTCCGAGGCCACGACAGGTGAACGGCGTTATAGCGAGGGACCACTGTATTCTCTTTTCACGTCAATAATTCTTGACGTGGATATTTGCTCGCTCAATTAATAAGACACGCCTAATCTGTCAGATTTCTTTATTTTTTAAATGTATTTCTGTATTTATTTTATTGTGACAACCGAATGGAGAGGACAAAACCTGATTGCAGCACGGGCGAATTAAGGGAATGACAAAACTACAGTTGTTATTATCAATTTCATTGTCTAAAACGATCACACCACATAAAGTTAAGCTCAGTGCTGCTCTGGCTCCAGGCTCGAAGTCTGGAGAAAAGGGCGTGCAGCGCTGTCTTTGCAGTGAGCGCTGTAGCCACGGATCGTGCTCCATAACAGTCCCGCAAAAGCGGGATTTGTATTGATTATTATGTAGTATAATCAGGAAAGTGTTATTTATGTAACATATGCATTGATTTGTATAATGGCACTGTTTATCATGTTGATCATCTTCATTTTTATGTGGATTCCAGCGCTGGTTCATTTTGGTGTATAATTTACGCCACCTCTCGACCTGGTGTATATTTTCAGCGCAGCGTACGCCAATGACCACATTGATAAATGCCAAGTAGCGCAGCCGTTTTGGCGTACACCCCATATACGCTCAAATATCGCCGTACGCAACGTTGATACATGAGGCCCAAAGGGTGGGAAGTGATCCCATGACCTTCTTGATGTGAGGCATCAGTGCTAACCACTAATCCACTGTGCTGCCTATGTATATGTAGTTGTATATATTATCGCCGACCGAATGGTCCCCCCTAAAAATTTGTCCCCCCTGCCTTCACTGCGCATGCGTCATTAGCCACGGTTCACCGATTATCGCCTTGTTTCTGCTTCAAACTGCACTCCAGTCATCATCTATCTCAGCGACAGATATCTGAAGCTTTTGTACAACAATCATTTCCACATAAATTTAGCATTATTTCATCATAAAAGATGGAGGAAGTGATCACAGCACAGCTGCAACACGAGCTGCTAGCTGATGCATTCACTGCGTGTCAGTCATTTCAAAACATCACAGATTATCGCCTCGTTTCTGCTTAAAACAGACTTTAGAATGATTTAAGAGGTTTTTACCTTGTCATCTGAATGTTAATCATCACGTTAATCCATTTGATCGCTTTGGTTGACGAGACTCTGTCTCAGATGAGCTGCTGAGCTCCGAAATGACGCATGCCCAGTGGAGGCAGGGCAGGCCAATTTTTAGGGACGGACCATTTGGTCTGTGACACTGGGCTGCATATATGAGGTCTGTCAATAAAGTAATGGCCCTTTTTATTTTTTTCAAAAACTATATGGATTTCATTCATATGTTTTTACGTCAGACAAGCTTGAACCCTCGTGCGCATGCGTGAGTTTTTCCACGCCTGTCGGTGACGTCATTCGCCTGTGAGCACGCCTTGTGGAAGGAGTGGTCCCGCCCCCTCGTCGGATTTTCATTGTCTGGAAATGGCAGAATGATTTGGACTTTTTTTCCATCAGAATTTTTTCAGAAGCTGTTAGAGACTGGCACCTGGAAACCATTTGAAATTTATCTGGCTTTTGGTGAAAATTTTACGGGCTTCACAGAGAATAAGGACTGTTACTACAGCTTTAAGGACGGCTTTAAGGACGCTCAGCGCGTCGCGCTCCGAGCTGCGACGACGAGGCAGAAAACGCCAGATCATTTCTAAGCTGATGGCTCTGTGGATATGAGACCGTCGTGTGCACTTTCTTTGGTTATCACAAGAGCTGGACATCAGCCATTTTCCGTCAAAGTTCACTTTTAACAAGAGATTTTGTCATGGAAAGCTGCGCTGAGGCTTCATGCGTAATGACCCACAGACAACGGAACACCTCCGTTTTGGCGTGTCATGGGACAAGTTGGGACATGCCTATCTCGGCTTTCAATGCTTACCAGTCCAGTAAGTATCAGAGAAATTGTGGAGAGCTGGGCATGTCCCAACTTGTCCCATGACACGCCGAAACAGAGGTGTTCCTCCATGACAAAATCTCTTGTTAAAAGTGAAATCTGCCGGAAACTGGCTGATGTCCAGCTCTTGTGATAACCAGAGAAAGTGCACACGACAAAGCCAGATAAATTTTTCAAATGGTTTCCAGGTGCCAGTCTCTAACAGATTCTGAAAAAATTCTGATGGAAATAAAGTCCAAATCATTCCACCATTTCCAGACAATGAAAATCCGACGAGGGGGCGGGACCACTCCTTCCACAAGACGTGCTCACAGGCGAATGATGTCACCGACAGGCGTGGAAAAACTCACGCATGCGCACGAGGGTTCAAGCTTGTCTGACGTAAAAACATATGAATGAAATCCATATAGTTTTTGAAAAAAATAAAAAGGACCGTTACTTTATTGACAGACCTCGTAAACTGACAAACACAGTCACACTTGCGGTCAATTTAAAGTTCCCAGTTCACCTAACCTGTATGTCTTTGGAAGCCGAAAGAAGCCGGAGCACATGGAGGGAACCCAGGGGAACAACATGCAAATGCCACACAAAAAGGGCCAAACGGGAAGCGATCCCAGAACCCGCAGGCTATTAAGCACGAGTGCTAATCACAAAACCATCATGTCGAATACAGAAAGATTTAAATACATTTTTGTTCATTTTAGTTGAACCATGAGTGTCATTCTAATGACTAAGACACGGTTTAATAAAGTGTCTGTGGTGACGGTTACATGTTCTGACTCTGTGTGTTCATGTATAATATGTGGTTACATCCATCAGTGTGATTCAGTGTTCACTTCGGCTAAGTAAATTAGCACAGGTATTTGTAGCGGCTTCAGAACAGCAGAACAAACCACTCAATACGCAGTAGCAGGTTTGCACGTCCTGGCTTCATTGTTTAAACAGACTGTTAGTATCTCAACATATCCCTCATACTATATGTTCTTTTTAGTTTTGACCAAATGGCTTTTTGAAGGGTCACAGAAAACCAGCATTTTAAAAATGAAGCTACTTATCGTTTTGGCTATGATTTCTGTAATTCCATATCAAACTGTAATCAAAGAATTTGAGTATCATTCAAGTGTTTGTTCCAGAACCTCTTGAGAGGGAATGGACCTGGTCATCACCATGTGACTAAAATATTTTAAGTGATCTATGAAAATTAATTAATCATAGAATGTTCAGCAGATATCACTAAACTCTGACCCAGCAGATTAGTAGTATAATAGGATAATTTCTCTTGTTGAAAACTTGAGTAATTTTAGAAATTAATTAATTTTAGAAAACATTGGTCACTTTGATTCAATTTCTTTGAATAATACTGAAATGCCGAGTACATACCTCACATTATACCACCTTCCACATTCATTTGGACGCATCCAGTTTGGACTCAGGGCACAACTGTCACTTCAGCACTGGACCCGTTCCAAAACCATAATAGCTGCACACATGTTTTTGTCAACCTCGAGGCCCATTCACACACATGTTCTTAAACAAAGCAACGATCGGATGTTTGTTGAGCAGGCAGGGTATTTGATCCTTTACTCATCATCATTATTTATAAAAAATATAAATAAAGAAAAAACATAGCTGCCTTAAATATATAATGTAAAACCAGAGTTACTCCCAGCCAAGTCTGGGATTCAAGGACGCTGCGTGTGGAATCCCTGTGTTCTGGATGGCAACTAACCAGTCAGACAAGAGGATAATGCCCACCACTCAAAAGTACTCACCTACCTGCCGCAACGAGGAGGAATGTGGTCACTGGGCATTCTCCTTGGCCTTCCAGGTCCTCCACAATGAGTCACCAGACACAGAAACACAACACATTGCCAAGAAGTTGTAGCTAAAATTACATTGCTACGCAAATGATATTCCTCATTGGAGTCTCCCTAAGTAACCATTCATTTCTCTGTCATTACAGCGGGATCCAAGCATTCTACCAAAGAGACTTGGTACCAAAGACATCCAGTCATTGTCTTGAGTCACTGGTTAGCATCCAAGTCCAACAACCACACAGTGAGACACAAATCACCAGGACTCTGAAGACTTGGCTTTTTGCGCTCCTGCAAAGGTACTGGCATCACCAAATACCTCTGTTCAGGGACCTCATGGCTCCATCAGGTCTTCCCAGGTGTCTTTGGACCTCAGAGACCAAGAACCACAGACATGAGTGTATCTGCTGAGATAAATGAGTTCCTCAACAAGTTTAGCACTTTCACAATATTACTAACAAGTCAGTGTTTCATTCTTGTCAGGTGCTCTGCTCGCAACACCCTTTTACACCTCCTTTTTAAGAATTAAGCACTGATATGAAGTCTTATATCATGATTCTATTGGTCATATGACCTTTGACTTTGTGTGACCTTGAATGGTCAAACATGGATTGGTTACTTTGAGTAATTGGTTAACAACACACCTGTGGTTAATGTTGAGCACAAATATGAAACCCTATTATCACCATTCTGTTGGTGGTATGATCTTTGACCCTGTGTGATGTTTGAAAGATCAAACTTAAGATCATGACATCTTCAGTCAGTTTGGACCCAATATGGTGGAAGAGTTGCATGTCAGACAAGGACAGAGTGGCTCCGTTTTAAACAAAAATGTCAAGACCACACACAGCCACAGATATTGTGGTATCACAGAATCACAAAAGGGCAGCCTGGTGGACTTTTTTGGCACTGCTGCCTCACAGCGAGAAGGTCCAGCTTGGAATACGACCTGGACCGTTTTATGTGGAGTTTGCATGTTTTCTCAGTGTGAAGCTGGCTCCCTCCAGGTGCTCTGGTTTCCTCCAACTTTTTGAAAACTCTAAATGACCGTAGACGTGAATGTGTCTGTCTGTCCATATGTGTCAGCCCTTGCAAAATGATGAATGAGGGACACCACGAAGAAAACCCAGACAACTCTGAAGGAATTATAGGTTTCTGTGGATATGATTGGATAATGTCTATCTTGTCTGATGCATAACCAGTAATAGCTTTATGGTCAGTGGGAAAGAGAACAATTTTTGTAAAAAAATAAATAAATAAGAAGAAATTTCAGCTACAACTTGCTGGAAGCCTCATGAGAGACTCAAGTCTAGATTTGAGCTTTTTTTGTAAGTGTGTGCACAGCTGCTGGGTTTATGAGGGCAGCCTACTCCTGATAGATTTACCATACAATTCCACACTGGTGGAGTTCTTCATGATTGATGTAAATGATGCCCAAGACAACATCCAGTGACATGTTAATACTCCGTTTTCTACCCCTTACTTGTCTTAGAAAACCTGGCTAAAACATGAATTGCATTCAATGCTTATTTTGCTGAATTGGCTCTGAATGTCTAAGGCAGGGGTAGGCAACCTGTTCCAGAAAGAGCCATGAGGGTGCAGGTTTTCTTTGCAGCCACTGACTCCACCAGGTGATTTTACTGATTAATATCAATCAATTAATCAATCAATTTTTTTATATAGCGCCAAATCACAACAAACAGTTGCCCCAAGGCGCTTTATATTGTAAGGCAAGGCCATACAATAATTATGTAAAACCCCAACGGTCAAAACGACCCCCTGTGAGCAAGCACTTGGCTACAGTGGGAAGGAAAAACTCCCTTTTAACAGGAAGAAACCTCCAGCAGAACCAGGCTCAGGGAGGGGCAGTCTTCTGCTGGGACTGGTTGGGGCTGAGGGAGAGAACCAGGAAAAAGACATGCTGTGGAGGGGAGCAGTGATCGATCACTAATGATTAAATGCAGATTGGTGCATACAGAGCAAAAAGAGAAAGAAACAGTGCATCATGGGAACCCCCCCAGCAGTCTACGTCTATAGCAGCATAACTAAGGGATGGTTCAGGGTCACCTGATCCAGCCCTAACTATAAGCTTTAGCAAAAAGGAAAGTTTTAAGCCTAATCTTAAAAGTAGAGAGGGTGTCTGTCTCCCTGATCTGAATTGGGAGCTGGTTCCACAGGAGAGGAGCCTGAAAGCTGAAGGCTCTGCCTCCCATTCTACTCTTACAAACCCTAGGAACTACAAGTAAGCCTGCAGTCTGAGAGCGAAGCGCTCTATTGGGGTGATATGGTACTACGAGGTCCCTAAGATAAGATGGGACCTGATTATTCAAAACCTTATAAGTAAGAAGAAGAATTTTAAATTCTATTCTAGAATTAACAGGAAGCCAATGAAGAGAGGCCAATATGGGTGAGATATGCTCTCTCCTTCTAGTCCCCGTCAGTACTCTAGCTGCAGCATTTTGAATTAACCGAAGGCTTTTTAGGGAACTTTTAGGACAACCTGATAATAATGAATTACAATAGTCCAGCCTAGAGGAAATAAATGCATGAATTAGTTTTTCAGCATCACTCTGAGACAAGACCTTTCTGATTTTAGAGATATTGCGTAAATGCAAAAAAGCAGTCCTACATATTTGTTTAATATGCGCTTTGAATGACATATCCTGATCAAAAATGACTCCAAGATTTCTCACAGTATTACTAGAGGTCAGGGTAATGCCATCCAGAGTAAGGATCTGGTTAGACACCATGTTTCTAAGATTTGTGGGGCCAAGTACAATAACTTCAGTTTTATCTGAGTTTAAAAGCAGGAAATTAGAGGTCATCCATGTCTTTATGTCTGTAAGACAATCCTGCAGTTTAGCTAATTGGTGTGTGTCCTCTGGCTTCATGGATAGATAAAGCTGGGTATCATCTGCGTAACAATGAAAATTTAAGCAATACCGTCTAATAATACTGCCTAAGGGAAGCATGTATAAAGTGAATAAAATTGGTCCTAGCACAGAACCTTGTGGAACTCCATAATTAACTTTAGTCTGTGAAGAAGATTCCCCATTTACATGAACAAATTGTAATCTATTAGACAAATATGATTCAAACCACCGCAGCGCAGTGCCTTTAATACCTATGGCATGCTCTAATCTCTGTAATAAAATTTTATGGTCAACAGTATCAAAAGCAGCACTGAAGTCTAACAGAACAAGCACAGAGATGAGTCCACTGTCCGAGGCCATAAGAAGATCATTTGTAACCTTCACTAATGCTGTTTCTGTACTATGATGAATTCTAAAACCTGACTGAAACTCTTCAAATAGACCATTCCTCTGCAGATGATCAGTTAGCTGTTTTACAACTACCCTTTCAAGAATTTTTGAGAGAAAAGGAAGGTTGGAGATTGGCCTATAATTAGCTAAGATAGCTGGGTCAAGTGATGGCTTTTTAAGTAATGGTTTAATTACTGCCACCTTAAAAGCCTGTGGTACATAGCCAACTAACAAAGATAGATTGATCATATTTAAGATCGAAGCATTAAATAATGGTAGGGCTTCCTTGAGCAGCCTGGTAGGAATGGGGTCTAATAAACATGTTGATGGTTTGGATGAAGTAACTAATGAAAATAACTCAGACAGAACAATCGGAGAGAAAGAGTCTGACCAAATACCGGCATCACTGAAAGCAGCCAAAGATAACGATACGTCTTTGGGATGGTTATGAGTAATTTTTTCTCTAATAGTTAAAATTTTGTTAGCAAAGAAAGTCATGAAGTCATTACTAGTTAAAGTTAATGGAATACTAAGCTCAATAGAGCTCTGACTCTTTGTCAGCCTGGCTACAGTGCTGAAAAGAAACCTGGGGTTGTTCTTATTTTCTTCAATTAGTGATGAGTAGAAAGATGTCCTAGCTTTACGGAGGGCTTTTTTATAGAGCAACAGACTCTTTTTCCAGGCTAAGTGAAGATCTTCTAAATTAGTGAGACGCCATTTCCTCTCCAACTTACGGGTTATCTGCTTTAAGCTATGAGTTTGTGAGTTATACCACGGAGTCAGACACTTCTGATTTAAAGCTCTCTTTTTCAGAGGAGCTACAGCATCCAAAGTTGTCTTCAATGAGGATGTAAAACTATTGATGAGATACTCTATCTCCCTTACAGAGTTTAGGTAGCTACTCTGCACTGTGTTGGTATATGGCATTAGAGAACATAAAGAAGGAATCATATCCTTAAACCTAGTTACAGCGCTTTCTGAAAGACTTCTAGTGTAATGAAACTTATTCCCCACTGCTGGGTAGTCCATCAGAGTAAATGTAAATGTTATTAAGAAATGATCAGACAGAAGGGAGTTTTCAGGGAATACTGTTAAGGCTTCTATTTCCATACCATAAGTCAGAACAAGATCTAAGATATGATTAAAGTGGTGGGTGGACTCATTTACTTTTTGAGCAAAGCCAATAGAGTCTAATAATAGATTAAATGCAGTGTTGAGGCTGTCATTCTCAGCATCTGTGTGGATGTTAAAATCGCCCACTATAATTATCTTATCTGAGCTAAGCACTAAGTCAGACAAAAGGTCTGAAAATTCACAGAGAAACTCACAGTAACGACCAGGTGGACGATAGATAATAACAAATAAAACTGGTTTTTGGGACTTCCAATTTGGATGGACAAGACTAAGAGTCAAGCTTTCAAATGAATTAAAGCTCTGTCTGGGTTTTTGATTAATTAATAAGCTGGAATGGAAGATTGCTGCTAATCCTCCGCCCCGGCCCGTGCTACGAGCATTCTGACAGTTAGTGTGACTCGGGGGTGTTGACTCATTGAAACTAACATATTCATCCTGCTGTAACCAGGTTTCTGTAAGGCAGAATAAATCAATATGTTGATCAATTATTATATCATTTACCAACAGGGACTTAGAAGAGAGAGACCTAATGTTTAATAGACCACATTTAACTGTTTTAGTCTGTGGTGCAGTTGAAGGTGCTATATTATTTTTTTTTCTTTTTGAATTTTTATGCTTAAATAGATTTTTGCTGGTTATTGGTAGTCTGGGAGCAGGCACCGTCTCTACGGGGATGGGGTAATGAGGGGGTGGCAGGGGGAGAGAAGCTGCAGAGAGGTGTGTAAGACTACAACTCTGCTTCCTGGTCCCAACCCTGGATAGTCACGGTTTGGAGGATTTAAGAAAATTGGCCAGATTTCTAGAAATGAGAGCTGCTCCATCCAAAGTGGGATGGATGCTGTCTCTCCTAACAAGACCAGGTTTTCCCCAGAAGCTTTGCCAATTATCTATGAAGCCCACCTCATTTTTTGGACACCACTCAGACAGCCAGCAATTCAAGGAGAACATGCGGCTAAACATGTCACTCCCGGTCTGATTGGGGAGGGGCCCAGAGAAAACTACAGAGTCCGACATTGTTTTTGCAAAGTTACACACCGATTTAATGTTAATTTTAGTGACCTCCGATTGGCGTAACCGGGTGTCATTACTGCCGACGTGAATTACACTCTTACCAAATTTACGCTTAGCCTTAGCCAGCAGTTTCAAATTTCCTTCAATGTCGCCTGCTCTGGCCCCCAGAAGACAATTGACTATGGTTGCTGGTGTCGCTAACTTCACATTTCGCAAAACAGAGTCGCCAATAACCAGAGTTTGATCCTCGGCGGGTGTGTCGCCGAGTGGGGAAAAACGGTTAGAGATGTGAACGGGTTGGCGGTGTACACGGGGCTTCTGTTTAGGGCTACGCTTCCTCCTCACAGTCACCCAGTCGGCCTGCTTTCCCGGCTGCTCGGGATCTGCCAGGGGGTAACTAACGGCGGCTAAGCTACCTTGGTCCGCACCGACTACAGGGGCCTGGCTAGCTGTAGAATTTTCCACGGTGCGGAGCCGAGTCTCCAATTCGCCCAGCCTGGCCTCCAAAGCTACGAATAAGCTACACTTATTACAAGTACCATTACTGCTAAAGGAGGCCGAGGAATAACTAAACATTTCACACCCAGAGCAGAAAAGTGCGGGAGAGACAGGAGAAGCCGCCATGCTAAATCGGCTAAGAGCTAGTAGCTACGCTAAGCTAGCGGATTCCTAAAAACACGCAAAGTGAATAATGTGTAAATAATTTAGAGGTGATTCAGCAGAAGGAGTGCTTTAGTTAAGGCACGTAAAGATTACACTGGGAAACAAATCGTAATCTAGATAACTAGATCAATCTAACTGCGCAGATTAAACAGCTAACAGATACAGAAAAACACCGCTGTGCTCCGGAACAGGAAGTGATACAATACCGCAGTGAGAGCCAACCACCAGTAGAGGCAAGCAAGAGTCCACATGTGGGTGGATCTCATCCAATATCACTTTGAGCAGATGGAATCAATTAATCAGTGAAATCACCTGGTGGAGTCAGTGGCTGCAAAGAAAACCTGCACCCTCATGGCTCTTTCTGGAACAGGTTGCCTACCCCTGGTCTAAGGTCTAACCTTACCAACCCCCAGAGCAACAGTGGTAAGGAAAAACTCCCTCTGATGAAGAAACCTCAAGCAGACCAGACTCAAAGGGGTGACCCTCTGCTTGGGCCATGCTACAAACATAAATTACAGAACAATTCACAAAACAATTCACGGATGAATATCCAAGAAATGCTATTGGCGCACAGGACAGGAGGATCGCCAACACGAATACAACTCCCATCTCTGGATGGAGCTGCACCTTAGAGAGGAAAAAACAGAATCAGGCATCAGAAAGACAAAAAATACTGTATAATTTGCCAGCATTAAACAAGAAAAACAGAGAAGTACTAAGGTGATCGCATGCCACTAGCCCTAAACTTCACTAAAAGACCCAGAATTTAGGTAAAGTTGAGGCCGCAGCCCGCTCCAATTACTAATAAATGAATTAAAAGAGTAAAAAGCGTAAAACAAAACGGTACCAGTATGCTAGCCATATGAAAGGGAAAATAAGTGCGTCTTAAGTCTGGACATGAAAATCTCCACAGAATCTGACTGTTTTATTGACACAGGGAGATCATTCCACAGAACAGGGGCACAACGCAGACTTCTTATTTACCTTAGGGACACAAAGTAGTCCTGCACCCTGAGAACTTAAAGCCCGGGCCGGTACGTAAGGTTTAATTAGGTCAGCTAGGTAGGGAGGTGCCAGTCCATGAATAATTTTATAGGTTAGTAGCAGAACCTTAAAATCTGATCTCACTGGGACAGGAAGTCAGTGAAGGGATGCCAAAATGGGTGTAATGTTTTCAAACCACCACAGTTCGTAAATGGTTAATGTTGGAATGCCTGCAATTAAAGCTGAAAGTCTGCACTGTAAAGCACATCTTGTCTGGTAGAGACACAAAATTACAAATATTGTTCATGTCCAAATACTGACTGGACTGCATGCTGCCCCCTCCCGAGCTGTGTTTAGGAGAAGAAGTGAAACAAACAGTTCATGAGTACACATATTAAGAACTCTGACATGGATCAGCATTAAATCTACAGTCACCTTCCATAAAAATGTCAGAACTGACTTGTGCATCTCTAACTTGAACACAAAAACAAGAATCAAGGGAAAGACAGCAGAGTAAATTCAGAACAGCAACAAATCTACAAAGTGTCAAAGTGTTTTCTGAAGAGCCCAACAGGTCTGTTCATGAACAAACCTACATTACTTTTAAGAATACATCTAACTGTCGAATATGATACATATTTAAAAGGAAAAAGATTGTCTGTCGATTCTTGAAGATGTCAGACTGACATTTTTTCTTCATGCCCATCTTCAGATAGTGTGCTCGCTGACAGAGTGATTGCTTTGCTCTGTCCCCCCGCCCACCGCCAAAATTCTTGTTTTGAGTTAAGTATAAAAACTGCACGTGACACTAGGAATGGAACGCAGTATGACAAATGTTCCCGTATTCCACACTGTGTGAGAACGGGTGTTTGGAAAATACAGTCCAGACTCTGTCCTGTTGGTTTTGAATGGGTTTCTGGACCAACTGGTAGATCAGGCATCATTTCCTTCTCGAACAGTTTATGTCAGTGTGTTGTGGTTTTGTGTTTGGCTCTAATGGCCCATTCACACAGAAATGCAACCGTCAGCGACAACAGCGAGTCGCCAGCTGCTGCTGTTACAGTGTCTTCACTACAATGGCCGACCACTGTTGAGCAAAAAAGTTGCAGTCACAACATGTGCAATACTGTGTGTATACTGACTTTTTTCAGTAAAATCACATCACGGCGGTAGGCCCGTGATGATCTGATGTGAAACTCTGTACCGTGTATATACAGATATTACTGACGTGCTGACTTTGCATTAAATCTACAGTACATTTATCCTCTGTGTTTTCAAATGTTTCTCTAAAACCAGTCTCTGATTTTTAGAGCCACATGAATCACAAAGATCATTTTGAACATGTCCAAAACCTATTTCAAACTACCTAAATATGGCCATCAATTGTGTCATCCTGGAGTGAAACTGGCCGAATCTGGCAGGGTCTCATAGTCACTCGTTAAAAAAAAAAAAAAATACAGTCAAGTGACAGCAATGAGAGGAGGTGCTACTGTCCAGTTACAGAGAGCCAGAATTAGATTTTAACCCACCTGTTGAGATTAACCTCGTTAGCTTCTGAATCAGTAACAGATCTACCACGATTTATCAAATTTTGTTCCACCTCCTTTCAGTGACCAACAAGTTGATGGAAGACCAGGATCATATCAGTACAAACTCAGGATGACCCTACGCTTTACTGTTTTTCCTTCATGAGCTAAGACAGAATATTCACTCAAAGTGTTTATTTGCAAGAAAACTCTTCACTCCATTCAGACCAGTTGTGGGATCATCACAGCATGTAGATGTGAGCAGCACTGAAACAGCATCAGTCCGGTGGTGTTAGCTACTGACCCTGAGTGAGGGAGTGCAGAGGCAGGCCCGTCTGTCCAGGCTGGATGGTGAGCAGCCCCTGCCTCTGGAGGTTGAGCAGATGTTGCTGCTGGACCTGCTGAACCTGCAGGAGCTGCTGCTGGAAGGCCAACTGCTGTGCTGACACCAACTGCTGGTAAGAGACACACACACACACACACACACACACACACACACACACACACACACACACACACACACACACACACACACACACACACACACACACACACACACACACACACACAGAGACAGACACGCCATCAGCAAACACACAAATGGGGATGCACAGTGCAAACATCAAAGAAAGCAGAATTTCAGGTTCGCACACCACTGGAACAAAGTGTCGCTGAAGAAATGATTCAAGTCTACAACAACAAGCACATTTCACAACGCCGTCCTGGAAATCAGTGACTGTACAATAGCTCGTTGTCCACCTACAAGATTGTGGAGCTATAGGGGAGTGTTCTGCATTAGGACTATGAAGATTTCCAAGTTGTAAAAAAAAAAATTACAACTACAAAGACAGAAAACTAATTAAAGTTCAAATTTTTGCAAGTGTTGTTAATCTAACCCTAACTTGTGGGTTAAAACGTGGACGGCCAGCACAATTTGCCAGCTGTATTATCTCCCAGTGCGCTGTGGATTCAGAGGCTCTCATCCACGCAGCAACATTATTTACTTCATTTGTTTCAATGCGCGGGACGCTGAACAGTCACAGTACCAACACGGTGCGTCTCAATCCTGCTATGCTGAAAAAACGCAGCGCAACTACAACTGAAAATTTAGTCATTTACATAATTTTGCCCTTTTTGCTTATCAAGTGAATGAAAGCTAAAGTAACATGGCTCCAAAAAGGAACTTATTATGCAAGAAAACAGGACTGCGTTCAAACCAAAGACAGTTAAAAACACACACACACACAGACACACACACACACACACACACTCACAAAGTTTATAAAAACAATGATCTGAATAATGATCATTGTTGTTGCATCATTGTCTATACAGATTTTTTAAATGAATAATCATATTATTAGAGCAAAAATACCTTTTTTTTAATCTCAGCCTCAACCTGTAACTTGTCTTAAAATAAAGCCAAATCAAGACTTTACATACTGTTTACATTTTGGTCAGAAGACTGAATGATGTGGTAACAGTAGTACTTTCTAACACAGTATTTCTCAGACATACAGAAGTGCCACTGCTACACATCTGCACACAAATCACCATATTCTGATTGTTATTGACAAATGTGAAGAAAGGTTAATGACAATCATGGGTGATAATAGAAAAAAGACAACAAAAAGTTGTTTTTAATTTCACTGTGTCACAGCAGATCGTCTGAGCACATCAGGTTCATTTTCTTCAGTCATAATGAAGATCGGTGTTTTCAGATTCATCAGGAGGTTTGAAAAGTTTTTTTTCAGAGGGGATAAAATGAAATTACTTAAGACGGACAGATGCAGATCCAGAATTGACTGAGTAGAAAGAGAATCACGGCAGCAGATAAGACGCCAAACAATATCATTAAAGGTGTAAAATCTGAAACAGCAACGAAGCACGATAGCGTGTAAAAACACACTCATTCATGTCACGTGTGCCACACGTATTGCCAAACAGCACAGCATCACAGACACAAATTTTGCTGTAACTGCTGGATTATTTAGACCCACTTAAGATGCGTGTACATCTCACGCTCGCTCTCTTAATTAACGAGGAGTCAGGAGGCAAACGGCAAACAATGAAACAACACAGTTAATCATTCATAATAAGAGCCACAGGAATTTAATTACAGCCATTCATAATTCAGCAAACAACGTGTGACTAAATCAGAGTACTTAATAACCACACTCGCAACTCTCACAACTCTCCCAGGCGTGGTAGAGCTCAGGGATGCGGTCTCCCAGAGACCAGCACAGCACGCTGCATGAACGCAAACACACTCCGCACCGCCTCCGAATCGGCTTCTATGGAAGCTTCAGCTGCAAAATGTGAACATTCTGCATCTGTACATGGAAAGCTTTCAGCTCAGGAAGTGAGAGGTGTGAACGGTGATGTGACTAAAACGGTGAGGGAGCATATGAGGAGTAGAGACAAGAATGGAAAAAGACAATGAGAAGAATAAATACAAGAAAACTGCAACATTCCCAATCTCATGCAAGTCGAAACAAATGAGACGCTGTACAGATGACAAGAGTACAGAGCAGAGAAATTATTATTTTAAATCATCAAAACATCTGCTATCACTAAAGATCCACTGAGATCCTTTTTCCTGTTTTCAAGTCTCTCAGGACAGCAAGATAACAAGACAGTAAAATACTGTTTATGAGCCTGAGTTCATACGAACACTTTCATTCTGCATGTTATTTGTGCAGTAATAAGGAATAAATTGAGAACAGACGGCCAGTTGTCAAGTGGTTAGTGGGGCACTAAAACCCTGTTACCAAACACAGGATACAACACTGTTTACTACAGACAAAAAAGGTCTGTCAGGTCACTGGCAGCGATTCTGACAGAGTCGGGCAAAACGGATCCTCTCCTGACGCTCTCACCCACAGCCAGCCCGCTGCTCTGGGCAAATAAAACTCTGCTGCACGAGGACCACCGGCAGCACCAGCAAGATCCATCAGGAGCAGAAGGCACTCGAACACTGGGACAGAAAGCTCAGAACAGAAGAGAGACTTCACATTTTCAAGAGTGATGTTAAAAAGGAGGGCAGCACGGTGGCTTAGTGGTTAGCACTGTTGCCTCACAGTGAGAAGGTCATGGGTTCAATTCCCGCCTGTGGCCTTTCTATGTGTAGTTTGCATGTTCTCCCCGTGTTTGTGTGGGTTCTCTCCGGGTGCTCCTGTTTCCTCCCATATCCAAAGACATGCGGGTTAGATGGATTGGAATCTTTAAATTGTCCGTAGGTGTGCGTGTGGGTGTGACTGTGTTTGTCTGTTTGTAGCCCTGTGACAGACTGGCGTCCTGTCCTGGGTGTACCCCGCCTCGCACTCTATGACGGCTAGGACAGGCTTCAGCCCCCCTTAATTGGACTAAGCGGTTGAAGATGTGTGTGTGTGTTAAAAAGGAGAAAAGAGGACGTGCGGGTGATAGACGTGAGCAATCTCACAGAGGAGACGCAAGCGATCTCAGAGTAGGTGTGAGTGATCACAGAAATGGCATGAGCGATCCCTGATGACGTGCAAGCGATCTTAAAGGAGACGCGAGTGATCTTAAAGGAGGTGCAAGTGATCTCAGAGGAGGTGTGAGCAATCTCAGAGGGGAGGTGAGAGTGATCTCAGAAGAGCTGAGGGTGATCTCAGAGGAGAGGTGAGGGTGATCTCAGAGGAGAGGTGAGGGTGATCTGAGAAAAGGTGTGAACGATCTCAGAGGACACACAAGTGATCTCAGAGGAGGTGTGAGCGATCTCAGAGGGGAGGTGAGAGCGATCTCAGAGGAGGCAAGAGTGATCTCAGAGGAGTCAAGAGTGACATCAGAGGGGAGGTGAGAGTGAGGGTGATCTCAGAAAAGGTATGAAGGATCTCAGAGGACACACAAGTGATCTCAGAGGAGGTGTGAGTGATCTCAGAGGAGGTGTGGGTGATCTCACAGAGGATGGATGACTCCTACATGTTTCAGTTGCTATATTTCTTTTATGTCGCCTTCTTTCTTCCATCCCACCTCAATGCTATCAAACAAATAACAGTAATATTAACCAAAAATACTCTAGGAAGGTGGGGGTGGTGGTGTGAGGGTGTCTCTGAAAGAGATGTAAGTGAACTTTGAGATGCAGGTGGCTTGTGATCTTCTCTGATATGTCTTATGCATGAAGAGAGGTTGGTTCTTTTTTTCCTCTTTCTGTCAGAGCGAGAGCAGTCTCTCATGTCTTCAGTGTTTCTCCTCCCTGACAGCCTGAGGCAAAGATAATAGTGCTACGGGGGCGGGAGTTCACAAGGAACAATGTCTTTCATCAAAACGTTAAATAAATAGAGGGTGGCTTTTCAGAAAAAAAGAGGGGACAAGAAAGAAAAACTGAGTAGCGCAAAAGAATTAACTCTTTTTCTCTGCACATTTTTTTCTTTTTGTGGCTCCGTCAGCTGACAGGAGCTCCTGTGCGCTCGCAGCATGCAGACACATTAAAAACCCCAGAGCCAATAGACCAAATAGGAGGTTAACAAGAAGTGGCACAAGGGAGAGAAAAATACAGTGCTTGACAAATGATAAAGAGTGGCAGTGGCAGGCCTTTATTGTCAAGCTTCAAATGTAAAGTTAAAGATCTTTGAAAAACTAAATTTTGATGTCTTTAAAATAAAAGAGGCACAAAGCAACAACAGGGGGTTATTGTCTGTCAGCCACAGGGGAGTCACTGCATAATTCTTATTCTGTCTTTTGATGGCTGCTCAATATGCGACTGAAAAAGAGTGCGTGTGACAGAGAGAGAGAGAGAGAGAGAGAGAGAGAGAGAGAGAGAGAGAGAGAGAGCAAGAGAAAACATTGGCCGAGGGGGAGAGCCTCTCGAGGCTGCATCTATTTCCTGTGATCATACATAATATGCTTCAAAACTACTTTTTCTTTTATTCTCGTGCTCCATTCAACTGATCAATTGCACCTCCTTGGCCCCTCCTCTGCTGCTCCTCTGGTGTTTACATCAGATGCGACTCGGTGACAGGTCCTATCTGAGGCTGAGGAGCGCCGCTGTCACGGTGATTTATGGGAGATTCACGCCACAACTTGTCCAAACTGAAGCCCGCAGTTCATTAATTAGGGAGCTACGACTTTGAAGTTAGAAGCTTCGACAGCACACGGACTTGCGTGCGTGTGCACGTGTGCGTCTGCTTTTAATGTTGGACTTAATTTTCTATGCTTCCTCTTCTCTCCAAATATGGAACTCAATTGGGACAACAGCACAAATTCCCAGTTTGTCTTTGAACTCACTTTCCACTTCACAATAATAATTGTCTTTGTCCACAGTGATGCGCGTACCCGCCAGTCATTAACACACATTAAGCCGCTGCCTAAGAGCGAACTGCGCCGTACTGCAGGGAGCAAAGGAGAGAAAGATGGATAGAAAAAAAACCCTCAACACAGGCAACAAAGCTGTGAGCGCTCGCTGCACCGATATCTCACAATTACACGCCTTTTCTTCCTCTGCCATTTCCATGTTAATTACCAAGAAAAGCCTGTCAGATTTATATGCTCAGTGTTGCTGCTTTTCTCCCCGCTGCCTTTCATTATGTACTACACGAGGCTCACAGGAATGGTCATCTCTTTGTTGCGTAGGACACTTATTTATTTGGGGAAAAAGTCGCACAATAGACTGAGGCTCCGCCGCTGAAAGAAATGTACATTTTTGTTGGTTTATTTAACACTGATTATTTCTGCAGGATTAACTGAGGAGGCGTGGAGCCATCAGCCGGTCAAGCTTCAAACACACGCACAGCAATGACTTTTTAAGGAATATCATTTATTTTAGTCATAAAAATACTTCAAAATTTCGCAATAAAGAGACCACTGTTTGTGCAATTTTGATATTGCATTTCACAAACATCAGATACAGACAGAAGGTGCACTGTCAGGTGTCTAAAGCTGTTGAGAGGCATTACATGTTGCTTCTGAAGGCTCACGACTTATGGAATAATAAAATCACTTCTTCAGCCTTGTGTGTGTGTGTGTGTGTTTATGGGGGGGCAAAGTACATAACCTTGTTACCCTGTCACACCTTTTTCATATTGGTGGCTTCTTTCAGCACACTGGACGCATCGCATTGCTTTTTCATTTTTGTTCATGTCATTTCTTTTGGAGACTGAAATCAGACACCAGTAACAACAACAAAGAATCAACTGTGCCTCATCAAAAACACGCACGGCTGTCTGACCTGGTCTGACAGGAGTTCACGTGACCAAACATCTGATGAAGTACTCCAAGGCCTTAAGAGGAAGGAAATGGCCAAAGTAAGATCTCACCCAAAACCACGTCATTCTTTACCCGTGTACATCAGTGTAGGGACCGTGGCTGCCTATGATCCCAACATACAACCTGATATTTTATTTACAAATTAAATAAATCAATTCAGATCTGGAATTTGTTGCTTTGCACTTATAATGACAAATAATATTTTAAAAAACCCTGATGTTCACTTTGATGAAACATCTGGATGGACAGAACATGAATGTCGGTGTGTCTGCGCGGCAAGTTTTCAAAACAAGAAGTTCAAAACCATAATTTTCTATTGTCATCTATTCAGAATTTAAGACTGACCACAGTTCAATGTATGGAGACGCATCAGCTCTTTTTAAAATCACTTCAATCAATTTGAACATGAGAATATTGTAAGACAGTATCAGGAGGTTGTTGCCATTTATCCAGTTCGTCTGACATGTTAATCAGAAGCATGAGTGCACTTGGTTCTCCTCCTCTCCTCTTTGCTTTAACCACAGTCTGGAAGCAGATGGGGCTGAGGGAGGGAGCGCACATGCCTTCCATGCTCCGTCTGGTCGAGGGCCTGGGTAACGGCAGGCGGCTGCGGTGACGTCAGCTTACCTCTTTGCTCTGTTTGCTGCCTGCATGCTGCTGCTGGAGGAGCTGGAGGTGGAGCTGTTCCTGCTGCTTCTTGTAGAACTCCTGGAGTTGCTGCTGCAGAACAGACAGAAAGGAGACATCCATTAATGCAGTCAACTTACTGTGTGCACATCAGTCACTCTTAACCTCTTTTATTTTATTTGGGGTAAGAATTTCATACTTTGGAAAATGTGCACTTTCAGGAGTGAAGAGAGATGGCAGAGTCAGTTTACAGTCTCGTTTGAACCCCTGCGCGATATTGCGGCATTTGACCATTTCTGGGGACAGTCTGCACAAACACATCATCACCTCTAACGGAAAAATGGTGTACTGTTTTGTTTTTGGCTGCAATCACTGAAGCAGTCAGGAAAGGTGCTGTTTTTTTCTGGTTCCCAGTGGAGAGGGGAAGACAAGGCAAATGGGAGAGTTTGTGTTGGTAAGTTTTAGCGAGAGTTACACACCTTGACAGAGTAGCTGCGTTCTCTCGCCTGCACAACAGCCTCAACATGTTTGAGCTCCGAGTCATAAACAAACTGCAACACATGTCCACTTTCCACCACATCTTCACTTTCTCTTTGCATTTTCACTTTACTTACCGTGTAATTTGCCCAAAATCTCACAGACGAGTGACTGGGCGATAATGGACTGTCCCCAGGAGTACATTTGTTGCATCATATGCCGTTTCATTTTAACCCTTTAGCACCAACCCTCAAACAAGACTACAGTATCCAATAAGCTTTACATTTTAAATTAAACCATTCACCATCTGAAATAGCAAAGGATCCATTTCAAGACATTACAAACACTGTAAATCAGATTTGATAGCATTGTTTTCTTCGGTGGTTTTATGTTTTTGTCAGTGAAATGGATTATATGAGCAGGATATAATGCTGAAGTAGTGTGGTTATTGACAGTGAGTGCAATACCGCTAGAATGGCTCCCACATACCACTGTGACTTGGTCTAAACCGGCTCTGTGATAGACCAGACTCCTCCAGGTCAAGTGGAGGGGAATGCAATGTGTTTGTGCACTGCTGCAGCCGTATGTGACAGCACCACACCAGTCCCCAATATCATGTGGTTTTAAGCTGAGTTAGCGTTTCTACAGTGGTTGGAGTGATAATTCCACCACCAGCCCTGTGGGGAGATTTCTGAAACCCAGATGGTGATTTAATGTCAGACCCAGAATGGAGCAATTTAGGGTTTAGTGACAAAGTGAAGGACACTTCAACATGGACAGGGAGTGATTCCCCTGACGCTTCAGCTGGAGGCTGATGGCCAGCAGCTTAAAATTAATCAAATCCATCAATAAACAAGTTTGCATGTCAACCAAAAGATTATCGACTTGACCGTTATCAGCAACAATATTCAACATTTTTATGATTATCAGTATCAGTGATTTTTTAAAGCCAATTCGTTGATAAGACAATGTAATTTTAAAATGGATTACTCTGGCTTTCATATGGATCCAGTCACAATTTTCTGGTCTTTAGTAGAAAATTATCCTAGAGCTGGTAGCTCAGTGGATAAGGAGATGTTCTGAAAATATGTAGACCTGGATTCAAATCCTGCTCACGATACCTGTCTGTGTCCTTGGACAAGACACTTAATCTGTATTGTCTCAGTCCACCCAGCTGTAAAAATGGGTACAGGCTGTGTGATATGTCAAGAGAAATGGAAGAGCCAAAAATGACAATGGTTGACTTTAAAAGATGAACGAAGATTGGTTTTCTGACCTTTAAGAAATGGGGACTGATTTTTTTTTTTTTTTTTACCTCTGCATCGTTCATATTCTTACAGCTTGTTCATTTTTTCTGGTTTTGTTGTATTATTTTTATTTTTTATTTTTATTTTTCATCATTATTATCTTGAGCTGCACCTTTATATTATATTGAGCTACACTCTTTAAAACTGTATAATGTAAAGTGCTCAATAAAAACATTGTGACCAAAGAAATGGGGACTGAAGGTGGATGCAAGAAAGAGAATCTGGTCACCTGACCTTTTGCACAAAAACAGACACAAATAACACCCGATTTAGTGACCAAAATCTAGTGGATTACAACAAAATTTTGTCGACTGAAGATGAAGGACAACTAACCAACACAGCAAAAACTGAGTCAAACTAATGGACAAGTGAGAAAGATGAGTGAATTTATGTTCAGATACACATGTATAATAACATGAGAATGCAGCTGATAATGTTCACTTAATAAAACTGAGCTTGTAAACTTTTTGTGACAATGGTCAAGAAGTTTATATCGATGTTTCAGAAAAATGTACGTTGATCGTGAGGTCTACCGAGATTTTGATAGACAATACCAGAACAAATGGGCACAGTGTTGGAAATTATTTAAATCCACGATCGTGGCAGGACTACTTTGGGATTTGATAGACCTCAAGGTACGTTAAACTGTCCAATCAATACACAATGCACTCATGCCTAACATAACACATGCATGACACAGTACTGTATCACTGCAATGCAGAAATGAAGCATACACGGAACGCAGCGCACCCATTATGGTGCGTATTTATCCACACAGAAAGCATGAGTGGAAGGTGCGCATTGTGCACAATGCACAGGTTCTCCCATCTGTGGTGAATAAAAAGCTCTGCTATGAAAGGGGAAAAAATTACTGTGTTCAAAAAACAGTAATTTATAACATTTGATTAGTTCTTGTGCACTCAATTAGCGTTTATGTTGCGCTAACTTGTGAAGATCTGAGATATAAAATAACACCCTGTGTGATGGACGTAGATTAATATACAGAATTACTGAATAGATAATAATAATAATAACAATAATAACACATTTATTGAGTAAAGAGTAGATGTTTGCTTCGGGAGAAAGGTGCCTCACGTGAGTCACCTCACCGTTTCCAAGGACACCATGTGCAGCTAAAATTATGTAAGTATGTTAACACCCAAAACGTGAATCAGCAGCAAATCGTGAATTATCCACAAACCATTAATTGCAAACATGAATACTGAAAAAATATCTCCCAAAACGTGAACGGGGGTCTTGCAAAACGTGAATATCATTCATGATTATATATACGAGGTCTATTAGAAAAGTATCCGACCTTATTATTTTTTTCAAAAACCATATGGATTTGAATCACGTGTGATTACATCAGACATGCTTGAACCCTCGTGGGCATGCGAGAGTTTTTTCACGCCTGTCGGTTACGTCATTCGCCTGTGGGCAGTCTTTGAGTGAGGAGTCGTCCACCCGCTCGTCGATTTTTTTCATTGTTTAGGAATGGCTCAGAGACTGTTGCTTTGTTTGATAAAAATTTTTTCAAAACTGTAAGGCACAACTGAGTGGACACCATTCAATAAATTCAGCTGGTTTTCGGTAAAAATTTTAACGGCTGATGAGAGATTTTGGTCTGGTAGTGTCGCTTTAAGGACGGTCCACGGCGCCTGACGGCGATCTGCGCTTCGAGGCGGCAGCGTCTCGCCGTTTCAAGTTGAAAACTTCCACATTTCAGGCTCTGTTGACGCAGTAAGTCGTCAGAGAACAGAGAACTTTCAGAAGAAGTCGGCATGAGGAGTTTATTTGGACATTCCATTGTTAACGGTCATTTTGTAATGAAAGAACGTGCGGGCAGAGTCGCATGTCGGGCTGGACCCGACCACGGGGGGTCGCAGCAGGAAAAACACCTCCGTTGGAAATCTTAACGGGCAAGTTGGAACATGCCCAAGCTGTTAAACAATTTCTCAGTTACTCACTTGTTGAAAGCCATTAAAAGCCGCCTGAATTCTACAAATGGTTTTCAACATGGAGGTGTTTTTCCTGTCGCGGCGCACACAGATTTGCCGAGTCGTCACGGAAACGTCTCGGCGAATTTGCGCGTACGTCTTTCATTAAAAAAATGTCCTTAAACAGTGGAATGTCCGCATAAATTCCTCATGCCGGCCTCTTCTGAATCTTCTCTGTTCTCTCACGATGTCCTGGGTGAATTAAGCCTTAAATTAGGATGTTTTCAGCTCGAAACAGGCCGACGACAGCGCCTGGAAGCGCTGCAGGACGTCCCGCTCCGTGGGAAGTCCTTACACCGACAGACACACCCCATAATCTCTCATCAGCTGTTAAACTTTTCACAGAAAACCAGCTTAATTTCTCAAATAGTGTCCACTCGGATATTCCTCACAGGTCCAGAAAAAATTTTGATAAAGCAACGCGCGCCGTCTCGAGCAGCGTGTGAAACAAAGGAATTCAGCCGAGAGGGCGGGACCACATCTCACTCAAGGCCTGCCCACAGGGAAATGACGTCACCGACACGCGTGAAAAAACTCACGCATGCGCACGAGGGTTCAAGCATGATTGGCGTAATCGCATGTCATTCAAATCCATATAGTTAAAAAAAAAAATAAAAGGGTCGGTTTATTATCTAAGAGACCTCGTATATACGAAGTCTGTAAAGTAAAGGTCCTTTTTATTTTTTTCAAAAACTATATGGATTTCATTCATATGTTTTTACGTCAGACAAGCTTGAACCCTCGTGCGCATGCGTGAGTTTTTCCACCCCTGTCGGTGACGTCATTCGCCTGTGAGCACTCCTTGTGGGAGGAGTCGTCCAGTCCCTCGTCAGAATTCCTTTGTCTGAGAAGTTGCTGAGAGACTGGCGCTTTGTTTGATCAAAATTTTTTCTAAACCTGTGAGACACATCGAAGTGGACATGGTTCGAAAAATTAAGCTGGTCTTCAGTGAAAATTTTAACAGCTGATGAGAGATTTTGAGGTGATTCTGTCGCTTTAAGGACTTTTCACGGTGCGAGACGTCGCGCAGCGCTCTCAGGCAGCGTCATCAGCCTGTTTCAAGCTTAAAACCTCCACATTTCAGGCTCTGTTGATCCAGGACGTCGTGAGAGAACAGAGAAGTTTCAGAAGAAGTCGGTTTCAGCATTTATCCGGATATTCCACTGTTAAAGGAGATTTTTTTAATGAAAGACGTGCGGGCGGATTGCAGCGTCGGCTCGCAGCCGCCGCGACGCTCCGCCACAGGAAAAACACCTCTGTTGGAAGCCTTGAGGACAAGTTGGAACATCTCCAGCTGATAAACAATTTCTCATATACTCACTCCACTGAAAGCCATCAAAAGCCAACTGGATTTTAACAAATGGTTATCAACATGGAGGTGTTTTTCCTGTGCCGCCGCGCCGCGTCGGGACCCGTCCGCACGTCTTTCATTAAAAAAATCTCCTTTAACAGTGGAATATCCGGATAAAATGCTGAAACCGACTTCTTCTGAAACGTCTCTGTTCTCTCACGACGTCCTGGATCAATAGAGCCTGAAATGTGGAGGTTTTAAGCTTGAAACAGGTTGACGACGCTGCCTGAGAGCGCTGAGCGACGTCTCGCACCGTGAAAAGTCCTTAAAGCGACAGAATCACCTCAAAATCTCTCATCAGCTGTTAAAATTTTCACTGAAAACCAGCTTAATTTTTCGAACCATGTCCACTTCGATGTGTCTCACAGGTTTAGAAAAAATTTTGATCAAACAAAGCGCCAGTCTCTCAGCAACTTCTCAGACAAAGGAATTCCGACGAGGGGCTGGACGACTCCTCCCACAAGGAGTGCTCACAGGCGAATGACGTCACCGACAGGCATGGAAAAACTCACGCATGCGCACGAGGGTTCAAGCATGTCTGACGTAAAAACATATGAATGAAATCCATATAGTTTTTGAAAAAAATAAAAAGGACCTATACTTTACGGACAGCCCTCGTATATATATATATATATATATATATATATATATATATATATATATATATATATATATATATATTATTTATTTATTTATTTATTTATTTTCAGTTTAAGTAGTTTATGGATTTCAGTTTATGGCTCAATTACTGCAGGGAATCTTGATCGCAAACCCTATCTCCACAAAAAATTATAATTTTTTTTTGTGTCACTACAGCCTGAGGAGGTGATCGGAGCAGCTCTCAATGGTGTCAAGCGCCCGGCCCCGCTGGGTGTGTCCTGTTCTGCTCTGGGGACAGTGTCAGGTGAGAAGCTTGACTGTCAAACTCACAGAGGACAGAAACCTCCCCGTCCTGTAAATGGCTCAATAATCTTAAGAGAAACATTGCAGAAAAACAAACACTGGTATCTAACCTCAGGAAGGTAGACAACGAGCTACAACCTTGAACTGTCATCTGAACTGGAAAAATAATATTAACCTGAACGAGCAGGCAGCAGAGAAATGGAAGTTTAGGGGCCGTCTAAAAAGTGCAAACATGAAAAGAGACACCAGAAAAATTCAATAAATTCAGGTGTGGTGTCACCAAATTCATTGAACACAATGGTCTCCTGCTGGTTATACTGTACCACAGCACTCAGTTTGGAAAAATGTGCAAAAATTTTAATTTTAGTGAATTAGTGAATTTATTTGCTCATTTTATGACTTGTTTTAAATGATAAAAAAAATCACTAAAATTCAATTTTTGCACATTCTTACAAACTGAGTGCTGTAGTATAACCAGCAGGACCCCCCTGGTGTGTACAGGAAAGTTTGTGTCACTACAACATAAAACATTGACACTATTGAAATTTAAGCAATAAAAAATTCTCCAAAGTTTTTCACAATGACATTTTTGTAGCTTGTTGTCTACCTTCATGAGGTTAGAAACTAGTGTTGTTTGTTTTTCTACAATGTTTCTCTTAAGATTATTGAGCCATTTACCGGAGGGGGAGGTTTCTGTCCTCTGTGCATTTGACAGGTGGACTGTACCAGTAAAACCCCTCACCGTCCATGGAGTGGGACACACCCAGTGGGGCCGGGCACGTCACACCATCGAGAGCTGCTCCGATCACACCTCCTCAGGCTATAATGACCCCTGCAAAAAAAAAAAAAAGAAAAAAAAAGAAGATCGGGTTTGCGATCAAGATTTCCTGCAGTAATTGAGCTGTAAACTGAAATCCATAAACTACTTAAACTAAAAAAAACATATATATACATACACACACAGACACACACACACACATATATATATATTATATTATATTATGATTGATATTCACGTTTTGTGAGACCCCCATTCACGTTTTGGGAGATATTTTTTCAGTATTCACATTTTGCCATTAACAGTTTGCGGATAATTCACGATATGCATCTGATTCGCGTTTTGGGGGTTAACAAGTATTTACTTCATGTCAACAAAGTAATCAAACCACAGAAACAAATTGTATATGACAGGTAGGCAATAAGGCCCCTCCCTGAGGCTGGTTCTGCTGGAGGTTTCTTCCTGTTAAAAGGGAGTTTTTCCTTCCCACTGTCGCCAAGTGCTTGCTCACAGGGGGTCGTTTTGACCATTGGGGTTTTTCCGTAATTATTGTATGGCCTTGCCTTACAATATAAAGCGCCTTGGGGCAGCTGTTTGTTGTGATTTGGCGCTATATAAATAAAGGTGATTTGATTTGATTTAAGGTACCCCGCCTCACACCCTACGACTGCTGGGATAGGCTCCAGCCCTCCGTGACCCTTAACTGGAATATGAAGATGAGTGAGTGAGGTAGGCAATAATATTTTTTTTTCTATTCTGTCATGTCTAACTACTACAGCACTCTGTGCACACCCTAGGAGTTGGGTCCTTTCAAGCTTGGCAGCTTTTTTTTTTTTTTTTGGTGACAAACATTCTTTGGCAGCTCTTATTTGGGTTTTCAACAACAGAAACATGGATCTCCTCCTCATAAAAAGGCATTATGGAAGTCTGGTGGGCTCTGTCTACAAGTGAATGCTTCACTATATTTTCATTTTGGATGTTCCTGTATTGCACATGCAAATGTGTGTGTCTATGTGCACACACATACCTGTGCCGCCCTATATGTGTCTCTCTGCTTGTAATAACAGCTCTGTAACACTATCCGATATCAGGATAGTTCTCATGACTACTCTGTGCCCCTAGGGTGAATAAAAAGTCTGCAGGTTAGAGCTTTCTCTTATTGTGCACATGTTTTGTGGAATGATCTCCCTACGGCAATAACAGTCAGATTCTGCAGAGACTTTCAAGTCCAGACTTAAGAAGCATTTATTCTTCCTCTCATATGGCTAGCATACTGCCATAGTATAGTACTATACTTCCTATCCTTTTAAATTTATTCTATTAGCAAACAGAGCAGTTCTCTGCCTCAACTTTATCTAAATTCTGGGTTTTTTAGTGAAGCTTAGGGCTTGCAGCCAGCAATCACCTTAGTATTTTCTCTGCTTAGCTGTTGCTTAATGCTGATTAATTAAACCTTAGGTGTAGTTTTTCAGGCTGACTGATTGTTTTTTTCTCTCTGTTCGAGGTGCGGATGATGTCACGCTGGATTTGACAACTGCGTAATTTCAGAAATAGAGGTGGAACGTGGAACAGACACTGCCACGGGCACAGTCCCACTGAATGGCATGATGGATGACCCCTGCCTGTGGACTGGGCGTCTGCATCGACTTCTTATCAAATGTATCTTCTTTTGTTGTGTTATATGCTGTTTTGTAAAACTTTGCAAAATCTTGACATCCAAACACACACCATTAACTCATTAAACATCTGCCATTAAATAGGTTAGAAACTCTTGGTATTGCAGGACACTGAATTAGGTGAATGTGCAATGCAGCTGGACACATTAGCACAAAGAGTGAGAAACAACCTGCTGTAACATGAGGGCCTGCTGCTGCTGGAGAAGAACCTGGAGCTGCTGAGGGCTCAGGACTTGTTGCTGTAGAATCTGCTGCATCTGCTGTGGAGTTATCACTTGAGGTGTCATCATAGCCACTGACACTGGAACCTGAACAAGCACGGAAAAGAACCAGAAAAAACAAAAAAACAAAAAAAAAAAACACTGTAAATTCACAAGGAGAGAAAAGAATTCATGCTGGGCACAGATCAGCAAATCCTGCACAAAAACCAACCAAAAACAAACAAACGCCTGCATGTATTTTAAAAACAAACAAACAAAAGCAAATGCCCAATTATCTCTTCATTTCCATCATGCACATTTTCAGATGGTGTGCTACAACTGTGTCAATTCTCACTGAAATCCACCAAAAGGTTTTGGAGAAGTTGTGCTTACAAGGTTCATGGAGAGGTGGACGAAGTGATTCCAAAATCTAAACACCCCCCCCCCCCCCCCCGCACCACCCTGCTTGTTTTGTGGGGGTTTAACAAGCTGTACGTACACTGTGAGCCGCCTAACTGCCACAACACCACACCAAACTGAAGACGGCTGCAAGTCGCAAGACAGCTCTGGATGTATTGTCCTTCAGCAGCAACGTGTCTCTGACACAAACCTCTTGACAAAGCTGCGTCTGATCTGCATCTGCTGTGACACACCCCTCGTAATTTATACAACATGGCAAATATATCATACCTGAGGATGTGGAAGCCTCAAAAGGCGGTGGCCCGACACGTCATGTGAGAACATTTCATTACAGACGCTGTCAACAGCAATCGCTTGTTGTGGAGATGTGGAGCGCCTGGAGGAGGAGCCACAGTGAGGAGCACGCTGGCCTCTAACTCCCAGCAATAACTAACTCCTCAAAACAAGTGATTTGTTGTGACACTAAAGGAGCTCTGCAGTTGTCACGGTGCCTTAATTGCTCTGGTAGTAGAGAGGATTCGGCGCGTCTGTCACTCACTGCCATCATGTGCAAAAGATTCTTCCTTTGACATTCAAATGACAAACTGCAACTGTTAGCATGTTTTTGGTGATTGTTATTTTGTAAAAAGGGGGTGCACAAACGCATTTCTGTGTATACGTTAAATTGTGCTTTGTGTCTCCTGGGCTAATGTCAGCAGATGACAGAGAGGACATAACTGTTGACAGTCTGTCTTTACCAAGGTTACCCAAACTGTGCTGCATCCTCATCACTAAAGACACGTCTTTGAATTTTTCATGCATTTCCGAATGTAATTTAGCGGTTTAAACTCTCACCCGCTAACTGAGATGCTTTTCTTGACATATGACCTGCATGCATATCACCTTGTTCGCTGTCCCCATTGTAGCATAAAACAAAAACAAAGTGGTGCCGTAATGAAGTGCACTGCAAATGCAGGAGAAAGGGCAGTGATGTCAAACAGGACGGAGCAGCTAAGTTACTCTCCGTTAACTTTATTGAGCGCCAGCAAACCACGCTGTGCGCTTGTAGCTCTGCCCCACCCATCACCAACACACACATCCCATCTTTCATTCCCTGCACCACTCACATGGGCACAATGAGGAAAATGCAGTATTAATTCCCTGCTGGATTCTGTCTTAATATGCACTTTATCTTGACTTGTGCACGTGACTCGTGCTGTCATTTGCATGGCCCCATCCTCCCATTTACTAATTTCACAGTCGTTATCCACCAAAGTCATTTTTTTTTTTTTTTGTTCTGGGCATCACTAATTTTGATGAACTATTTTGAAGGTCAAGCAGGCCGTCTGTCTTCCTGACATGTAAGCAGCAGACTTCTCTCACAACATGATGTTTAGCCGACACGCTGACAACAAATAATAACGTGAAATGTAATGTTACTCTCACAATAATTAACCAATAAGCTAATTAGTAATTAGTTGCTGGATATAAAATGAATCTTTCATTTAAATCATTTCAGAACAACAACATCAAGAAAACGTTTTTTGGACCCAGCGTTGCACACATGAGGACTGGTGTCCCCATGTGTGCAAGGACTTTCAGCCTTCAGAAAAACATTTCAGTATATTCTATTATTATAAATTAAATAATTATAGCACCCTCCAAATAAAGACATTCTAATCAATAAAAATGATCAATGGTAGAACCGTTTTAAGTTGTCATGAAATATCTGTCCCCCCCCACACACGCACACACACAACCCTGCTTTAACGTGAATATTAAACTGTAATTTGGGGTTTATTTTCTCCGTTTGTCACAGTTCTCTAATACCACATTCTACAGAGAGGGATGTGACAAAAGGGAGAATTTACAGGGAAGATTTTACACACTTAAGCAGCCATCAAAAACAGCCAATTCCATTGGAAATGTGATTTCTTTCAGTTAAAGTGTCTTAATTCTTTACACCATGGGTGTATCTCTCCTCTGGCTTTCACACTTTCTCTTGTCATGAGCGTCACACTCTCAGTAAGTACAGCAGCATCCTCTCCGCACAGTCTCAGCACGAGGCTATTACCGACCCCCGTTTTATTACCCATTACTACTGAGGTCATTAGCGGCAAGAGGGATTGTATGCTTCTTAACCTATTGATCAATGTAACTACTACCATTTAATCCTGTGCTGAAGGAGTGAAAACCTGCCTGAGACTGGCGCCTATTGAGAAGAAAGGCAGGAAGAAGCACTTTACTGAAAAATATTGCCCTGGCCACCGTATCGTGCCCATTTAACGCAAACACAGGACGCCAGTCGCCATTTAGAGAGCTCCCATATGGTGCGCTCCCTTATCTCACGAATAACATCATGACTCCAGACGAGCCACAAAAAAATATATCACCATCTAAAGATAGTCTAAAAGGAGACTCTGTACTGGGCTAATAACTGTAGGGATCCACTGAGCCCAGCTCTAATCGACTCCACCAATATGAGGGTGTGAAAAAGAGGACATTCTGAGGATGCCAGAAATAGCTGACGTTTATGAATTTCATGAAGGTGTGGTGCTCTCCAGGTGCCTCCCATACATAAACATTCAAACATGGAACATTCCCACACAGCTGCAGAGTGACTGCAGGCAGTATACTGTACCGGCACAGGCCTGCCGGCCAAACACACACATGGAAAATGTTCCATGTAAACTGTCACAAAACACATATAGCTGCATGTGCAGCCCTCAAACCACATTACAGAAAAAAAAAAAAAATGTTTACCCTAGAACACAGAAAACAAAACCCCTAACATTTCAATACAAAAGGCATACTTTCTCATACTAACAAAACATTTTAAAACAATTGGAAATATTCCTCAAAGTGCAAATGTTTTAATATATATATATATTTGTTGAATTAGCAAAGAAAAAAAATTAAATAACCACTCTTTCAAAATAACCACAATTTTCTTTGGGATTAATACAGTTTTGGCATCATTCCATTACACAGCTTTTCTCCCCCAAAATAATACTTCAGTAACTACACTGGTCTACACCCAAAATGCTTCACAAATAATTATAGTCAAACTTTACCAATTTTGGGCCACTGAGAATAAAAATGAGGTTTGAAATTGTTGACTGGCTCTTGTTTTTAAGATATGGTGAGGGGTCAGCATGTACAACCCAGACGTAGGAATCACGGAGGTTGCGTGAATTATAAAAGTGGTTAAATACATCTCTGACTGAATCTAGGAATAAATCTGAGGTAAACAGGTTCAATGCTAAACTGTTAACTTCAGCTGCAGTAGAAAAAAGTGGAGATTATCCATGTTTGCAGACTGGACAGTGACAAGAGACGGTTCATTTAATGGAGACAAGAGACAGGCCAAGAAACGTAGACACTGAATAAGAACTGATCTCTGTACTCATATGTCTATGAATAATAGGGTTTTTTTTTTACTTATGATCCAAACTAAATTTAATATAACAAACTTAAATATTTTGGAAACGACAGCCAATCGGCCCATTTTTGTTGTCACACTTGAATTCAGCACACCAAATTCCACAATAAATAGCACATTTTATTTCTGAATTAGACACCTTCTAAAAATTGTATACCAGTGCTATTCTCTAACACGACCACCCCCCCGCCCAACACACACACACACACACACACACACACACACACACACACACACACACACACACACACACACACACACACACACACACACACACACACACACACACACACACACACACACACACACACAGGAAGTCATTTCTTTTACATGTTAAAATTCACAAGAAAAACAACACAAACAACACAAGCAAAGTCCTAAAGACAAAGTCAGAAGATATAATAATTGAACAAAAGAAGAAAAAGCACACATGAAAAAGAAGTCCGTCTTTCATCACCGGTTGGGTTCAAAATGTGGTGTGAAGTGTGAGCAAAATGAGGGACACGGTGATGGAGGTGTCACTCAGCTGAATGTAGAAAATAAAAAAAAACACAAGAAGAAGAGCTGACCAACTCTTTATTGTACGCTACGGGTGAGTTTGTTTTGTCCGCTCCATTTGGCGTCGTCGTTTTGCGTCGGCCTGCAGTAAAATGAGAAGATGACATTTTGTCCCATCTACGATCAACTACATGAAAACGTCACCAAAATCAAAATATCACAGGAGTTATTGTACTTATAGCTTTGTGAACATAATTAACCACTGAGAAGACTGGAAAAGAATAATTTCATTTCAGTCAGTCGGGTTGGCTGAACTCTTAGAGGTAGTGAACGGCTTTTCCTTCTGAAAGTAATTCACAGAAAGAAAAAAAAATAATGAATGAATAATAAAAGATGCATTGGTATATTTGTACATGAGGTGTTGAACAGCTTTTCTTTCTGAAACTAAAAACTCACAAAAAAATAAATTATTATTATTATTATTATATTATTTTAACACTCATACCAATACAACAAATAAAGGAAGGAGCTATAATTATTTGCAGAAACTACAAAACAAAAGTTAAGATTGCATTTTAATAGACTTTCAGCAGCAAACAAATGTTTGTTCCATTGGAGCTGGTCCCAGTATGAGTTTGAAACGAACACACTGCACGGCAATGAGAAGCAGCTCGCTGCCCAAAAATAACAGCTGGACGCCGTTTCCCACACTGGAGGCACAAACTGCTGCAGGTCAGCACGGACGAGCTACACGGTATGAACAGCGTTTGTTTTCTCTGATCTGTGAAGACGTATTTCTGATTTTAACGTGGAAGCCACAGAAAAAGTTTCAGTTTTTTTAATGCAAACAAAAAAAATATATTTTCACATAAAGCTGACAACAAATGTGAGCACATTTTTCCATTCTGACAGGTGACTCAGTGTCCTGTCATGATTTCTGACCTTTCAAGCCACGCCCCCATATTTCACTTGCACAAGTGCACGGCTGTGTGATTCTTCCAAATTCAGGTAACCGCTGCTCTCATGCACTCCATCACTCACTTTTCTGTAAAATCCACCACAGGTGGCGTAAACTGTGGCCTCATGATGTGCAGTTTGTCCGTTGTGCACGGTTACACAATAACACACGTCTAACCGTGCATTATTTGAGTTAGGTGAGATTTAATTAAGATCACAGCCACTAAAATCCCTTTGAAATGAAACTGTAGTCAGAGACAATAGCTGACACATCCAGGTAGTTTCTGCTCTCTGCAAACCAGCAACACAAACCTAATCCTTGTTTCCATGACGGCAGATAAGAGGGCTGCAAACGGTCTTTGACTGCTGTTCTGTCATCAGCATAAATAAAATTCATCCAATTAAAGAGATCTCATGTAAAATCTATTTGTGCTTTCAGCCGATTTATAGCATTAGCTCTGAAAGATAAAGACGTGCTAAACTTTACGTCATCACACAGAGTTTTTAAGTGCAATAAATTGTTGCTGCTACTTTGTCTTTTGTTTAAAGAAACACAGGAATCAAGTAATCACAAGAGGAGAACAGACATTTAATCATGTCTCCTCCTCTGAAACATGTGGTGTCTGCTGTCTGAACAGTCTGGCCGCAAAAACAAAAAGAACCAGCACCTCTTTTTAAACAGTTAGAATCCCAGCAGAGGCAGCTGGCACTTCACTACATCGCTGCTAAACTGTCCTGTCTCTTCTGTTCCAGCACAAAGCAAAGACAGTGTCTTTAAGGGATATCCCAGCAGTCTGTGGGGCTCTGCCGGCGACCCCGCGTACCCCCTCCAACACTAAACAGCTCATATGTTCCTGCCTGTGTCAGGGTTTAGAAATGACAGGTGCCTCGACAGGCCAGTGCACAAATAACGCCTCTGCCTGAAAGGGCTAATGCACTACTAATGAACAATAAATCAACTTTGATTACAAACTGTCAGCCCAATCAGCTCGCACTCCAGCTCTCCCAAAGTGCGAGTGGCAACACAGCTGTGCGGCATTACGGTGCACACTGCCCTGCTTAGTCTTCACTCTCCTCTCCAACAGCTGATATTCTCCTGCAGCTCTGCTCCCCTTCTCTCTCATTCTCACACACACACACACACACACACACACACACACACACTGATGCAAGGTGCTGAAATACTGCAACCGGAAAAACTTTGGAGTGAATGGCTCAGTGTGAACAGACAAAAACATAAAAAGTGAAATGTGTGCATGAGTTCAAATTATTGTCGTCAGAGATTTGGTAATCGCTGCGTAATTTTAGCTGACAGCAGGAAATAATGGAAGAAAATTAGAACTTCCTTCCTTCCTAAATGTAGTGGGGAAGATGAGAGTGAGTCCACTTGGAGTGACAGCGTGTATCCACTGTAGGTTTGTGGTGACGGCGTCACATGGAGAGCTGCGTCAATGTCAGGTCAGACAGTCCAAGTGTGAACAACAAACCATCACAACACACACACACACACACACACACACACACACACACACACACACACACACACACACACACACACACACACACACACACACACACACACACACACACACACACACACGACAAGTGCCTGAAGCCTGAGACACCAACGTGACAAAACACACATTTTCAAAGAAAAACAAAGTAAAAGACAAGATGAGCACCTCTCTCTCTCTTTTCCGAGAAAATGACATAATTCACACAACATATGATTCTGGATCCTGCTGAACTGGTTTGCTCACAATCGGCAAAGTAAACAAACTAAACAAACAGCAACATGGAACAATGGATGGGAAACTCACAATGCCAAAAGTTAGGAAGCAGAACTGTTGCTGAAGCAAAAAACAAAGTTCTTAAAAAAAAAAAAAATCACAAGCAACACAGATCAACAGAACTTCAGTATACAGTTCCTTTGGAAAGGTGGTTCTGCTCTGAGACAACAGCAGCACATTTACAGTTACAATCAGGTCCAGGCAAACCACACAGCTCCTCTTCCACACTCAGATTCAACTGTCAACTTTTTTTAACACGAGAAAACTGGCAAAAATCACAAAAAAAAAAAAAAAAATCAATCATATTGACAAACCTGACAAACTCCATTTAGCTGGCAGGGTAAACAGAGTGCCGGGCCACGCGGCGTGGAGTGAAGCAGAGCGAGAACTGAGTGCCGAAGGAAGGGGGAGTGAGAGGGAGAGAGAGAGAGAGAGAGAGAGAGAGAGAGAAGAAGGTAGAGTCCCACAAGCTTGAGAGAGCGTCGCTGCTGCCGCTGCTGCTGCCGCCGCTGCCGCTGCTGTGATGTCTACAACCTTCCTCAGGATACGGACAGATTGCACGCACAAGGTTGTTCCCTGGCTGACAAGATACAAAACTATCCAATCAACCACGCCCTCCTCCACCAATCACAACCAGCCCTCTAAACACAATCAGTTCTACTGGGCCCACACAATGGCGAGCTACGGCCAGGCTGCAGGTGAACCCGTGCCTTTGTGTGGGGGGGCCCTTAAAAAAGACACAGTTGATGGCTGTTAACCCTTTGACCTCTGCCGGGACACTGGCGATGCTACTGAAACAATGGAGGGCGAAAGAAAAGAGGCCCTTTAATTAAACAACCGATAAGTAAACACAGCTATGCAGTGAAAAGAAAGAAAACATGGTCTGTTAGCAACTGCTTTTTTTTAATTTACAAAGACACAAATCAGTTCACATGCTGGAAAAAAAAAACAAAAAAACAAAAAAGCAATATACAAACAATTCACATGCTTTGTACTTCTCTATGGTTTTCTTTTTCCCAGGCTAAGGTAAAGTCACGTGCACGTTTTACACATTTATGGGGGCAGTTTGTCTCTCTGAGTGTATTCGGTTAGTGTATCAAACATAGCACTCCCAACTTTTTTTTCCTGCACTTTTATACACTTATCCTACAATTTGTACTCAGACACACTAAAACCAATTCCATTAATAGCAACATTACACCAGCTCACAGGCAATCCATCCAACTCCATCGCAATGAGAGCAATTAGCTGTCATGATATCACACTGTGGAACAGCCACGTGCACCCGGAGGAAAACTGGACCCTGCCACCTACTGGAGATCCTCCTGAACTCACCAGCACAGAGTCCAGGCACCACCACACGGCTCCTGTCCGAGCACATTTTATCTTCTGACAGAGCAAATCAACCCTTCATTGTTTCACTTCTACAGGGCTGATGTAAACACATCCTGAAGAATTATCAACATTATTGCATTATTTTAAACAAATACAAACATTTTGAACCCATAAACCAAAGTATGTTTTGTTTCTGTCCCATGAAGAAGGCATTTTAAATATGTAAAACATGATGGATTCGAAACTAAAGAAAGTTCATAATCTCAAACACAGAACCCTTCACATTTTCATCAGGACTTTATTTTTTGCACTGTATTACTGAGAACTCAACAGTGATGATACTTTGACTCAAGATCCCACAGATGCTTACTGCATTCACTGGATTAAAAAAAATCAGATGCTGATCTCAGAATTACAAGAAAAGATCTCATAATTCCGAAAAAAGATCTGTGTGTGTGTGTGTGTGTGTGTATTCACTTCCGTATGGGCTTCCGTACTTCCATTCCCTCAGTAAAGAGATCAGGATCGTGTAATTACAAGATCAACGGTCAAATTTATTTTTATCCAGTGAATGCAATAAGCTTCCGTAAGATCCCCCCCACACCAAAAAATCAGCAGATAAACTGCTTGATTTGTGCTTCCCCTACACACACACATATATATATATATATATATATATATATATATATATATATATATATATATATATATATATATATAGTGCACCCCGAACGTATTCACAGCATTTCATTATTTCCACATTTTTCTAATGTTGCAGCCTTATTCCAAAATGGAGTAAATTCTTTTTATTACCTCAAAATTCTACTCACAACATCCCATAATGACAACATGAAAAGAGTTTTTTTTTAAATTTTGCAAATTTATCCAATTTGTCACATTTTAATCACTGTATTGACCACTGTATCATTGAGAACTCAACAGTGCCGATACTTTGACTCTATATTTCCCCCACCTCCATAACCAGGAGATAAACCACTTGATTTGTGCTTCCCTCATGTGTTTGTGCATATATATATATATATATATATTCCCATGATGCACTGAGTGTTTCTTTCTCTTTTTGCTCTGTATGCACCACTCTGCATTTAATCATTAGTGATTGATCTCTGCTGTCTTCCACAGCATGTCTTTTTCCTGATTCTCTCCCCTCAGCCCCAACCAGTCCCAGCAGAAGACTGCCCCTCCCTAAGCCTGGTTCTGCTGGAGGTTTCTTCCTGTTAAAAGGGAGTTTTTCCTTCCCACTGTCACCAAGTGCTTGCTCATAGGGGGTCGTTTTGACCGTTGGGGTTTTTCTGTGATTATTATACGAGGGCTGTCAATAAAGTAACGGTCCTTTTTATTTTTTTCAAAAACTATATGGATTTCATTCATATGTTTTTACGTCAGACATGCTTGAACCCTCGTGCGCATGCGTGAGTTTTTCCACGCCTGTCGGTGACGTCATTCGCCTGTGAGCACTCCTTGTGGGAGGAGTCATCCAGCCCCTCGTCGGAATTCCTTTGTCTGAGAAGTTGCTGAGAGACTGGCGCGTTGTTTGATCAAAATTTTTTCTAAACCTGTGAGAGACATCGAAGTGGACACGGTTCGAAAAATTAAGCTGGTTTTCAGTGAAAATTTTAACGGCTGATGAGAGATTTTGAGGTGATTCTGTCGCTTTAAGGACTTTTCACGGTGCGAGACGTCGCTCAGCGCTCTCAGCCACCGTCGTCAGCCTGTTCAAGCTGAAAACCTCCACATTTCAGGCTCTATTGATCCAGGACGTCGTGAGAGAACAGAGAAGTTTCAGAAGAAGTCGGTTTCAGCATTTTATCCGGATATTCCACTGTTAAAGGAGATTTTTTTAATGAAAGACGTGCGGACGGGTCCGCGCGTACACGACGCTCCGCCACAGGAAAAACACCTCTGTTGAAAGCCTTAAGGACAAGTTGGAACATGTCCTGCTGTTAAACAATTTCTCATATACTCACTCCACTGAAAGCCATCAAAAGCCGCTTGGATTTTACAAATTGTTATCAACACGGAGGTGTTTTTCCTGTGCCGCCGCACCGCGTCGGGACCCGTCCGCACGTCTTTCATTAAAAAAATCTCCTTTAACAGTGGAATATCCGGATAAAATGCTGAAACCGACTTCTTCTGAAACGTCTCTGTTCTCTCACGACGTCCTGGATCAATACAGCCTGAAATGTGGAGGTTTTCAGCTTGAACAGGCTGACGACGGCGGCTGAGAGTGCTGAGCGACGTCTCGCACCGTGGGAAGTCCTTAAAGCGACAGAATCACCTCAAAATCTCTCATCAGCCGTTAAAATTTTCACTGAAAACCAGCT